>NC_056741.1:545952387-546024887 GCF_019279795.1 Protopterus annectens | reverse complement strand
GACACCAATGTTGATAGTAATTCACTTAACTGAGTTGTTTAGGATTATTTAGAAATAAAATTTCCTGTCAGATATATATATATGTAGTAGCAGAGCAGAAGAAAAGTGCTGTTATCCTAGTCTCATCCTGGCCATACCTTCAGTGGGAAAGCTTTTGATAGATTTGGAAAAATTTCTTTTTTTGAGAACATAAGGAATATTATAATATCTGTTTCCTCCTCCAAGGAGAAAATTGCCTTGTGTAGCTTAATTGCTTCTGTGTCTCAAATGGATAATCAGTGTTTGAAATATGGCTATGATTCTATTGATGCCCCTTCCAGGGCTGCTGTTACTTGAACTCTTATAAGGAGGTTTGCTGGGTTGCATTCTCAGATCCTTCCAGATGTCAAAAGTGAAAATTTGAACTCTCCCTTGGATAGAGAATTAGTTTTTGGACTACTTGCTGCAGAGGACCTTAAAAAGTGTGATGAGAAAGGTAAGTTGTTTCAAAGAATCGCTTAAATTTGTCAGCCTTCTTTCCCCAAATTTGCCATGGGATTTAATGTTATCTCTATAACCTTCTGTAAAAAGCAAACTAAAGAAATCCAGCAAGCTGCTGGTAAGCAAATATTTAAAAGCAATGGCAAGAAGGTACCAAAAAGAAAGGAGGGCTCTCTCCAAAGAACAAAAGATTGTCTATTAAGTCTGGATGACTGTCTACAAATCTCCTTTCCCCCTTCTGAACCTAGAAAACGATTACTCCTTCCTGAACATCTGTACCTCCATTTTTGTCTGCAGCAACATACAGTTTCAGACAGATGAGCTCTGCAAGTAATCCACCAAGTTTGCAGGTGACAATAGGAGTCTTTCCTCCTTTTTCAAGGGAACTTCCCATACAACAGACCAAACTCCTCTTTTCTGTCATCTCATTCAGCATCTGCTTTCCTGGTGAGGGGGGGGCAGAGTTAAAAGCTGTTACACCTCCCCATTCAGGTGAATATTTTTATTCAAGAATGTATCTGGTACCAAAGAAAGAAAGATGGTTCTGGAAACCAATTCTGGCTTTTTCCTTTCTGAACTGGTTTGTGATAGTGTCTGAGTTCAAAATGTTACCGCTTCATAATTTATCCTTTATTCCCCATTTGAGTTTTCTGTTCAGTTAGATTTAAAAGATGCACATCATTACATTTCTACAGATCCGGATTTCATGTTTCTTAAGGTTTTCTGTGTCTGGATCACATCATTCTCTGCATTACCCTTGGTCTATCCAGTGCCCCAGGGGTATACACAAAGTGTAACCTGCCCAAGCAACAAAGACCTCTGAAGCTGAAATGCAAACAAACACCAATCACAACCAATGTGTCACATACTTCACAACACCAGTGTGCCACCCAGCAACAGCCCCTAAGGCAAGACAATGTACCTAACACTTTAGTCATAGGTGACTCTATAGTCCGGCACACTGATGTCCCTCTCACCAGGTTGAATAAGGAGAAAATTACAGTCAGCTGCCTGTCGGGTGCCAGGATCCACCACATAACGCATGCACTCAAGTCACTCCACAACAAGTACAAATATGACTCTGTCATTGTCCATGATGGAGTGAATGACTTGAGGCACCTCCCTGGACTACATGAAAAGAGACATGGAAGAGCTCTCGGATCATGTGGCCCAGGCAGGTATGACCCTAGCCCTGAGTAGCATCCTGCCTTCGCCCAGAATGATACCACAATATAAGGATAAAATGATTGACTTCAACAATTGGCTAAGCTTATGGTGTCATTCAAAGGGGATCCAGTATCTGTCTGCCTGGGATGACATGATTGACAGACCACAATGCTTTGCCAGAGATGGTCTGCACCTGTCACCCCTGGGATTCAGGTTACTGGCTAAGGCTCTTGCCAGTGCCTATTTTAGGCAAACTTCAAAGGACAAAACCACCACCATAACAGGTACAAGCATGCAAAATCTGAAGGTAATGCTACTCAATGCTAGAAGTCTAAACCTCAAAATGCACTCTCTCGAGGCACTCCTAAAAATGGAGAACATCGATATCTGTGCAGTAACTGAGACCTGGTTCAAGGCTCCAGAGAGCACCCCTGCAATACCAGGCTACAACTCTTACCACACTTTTTGGCCACCAAACCAGGACCGAAACACTAAAGGTGGAGGAGTGTCAATATTCACCAAGGATATTCACACCACCAGGCTAGTTGGCCAACACAATGTGTCTGAAATTCTCCAAGTGCAACTAACACTAGGTAAGACTGCAATCCAAATTGTAGCTTGCTACAGATCCCCACCATACCCCAAGATTCTCACTACACCTTTCTAAACATACTGGAAAATATTAAGATAGAACCAAACACCCTAATACTGGGTGATTTTAACTACCCTGCCATTAACTGGGAAAACTACTCATGTCCCAACACCTTTGCAACTTGGTTCTTGGAATTCATAAATTCCAACGCCCTGGATCAACTAATCCATACTCCCACCAGGGGCTCCAATATCCTAGACCTGGTTATTACCAACATGGGAAATCAATGCTCCATACCTATGGTCACCCCCTCGTTAGTCAGGTCTGACCATAAGCTAATCACCCTTAACATACACATCCCACCCCCACCCCCAGTAAAGAAACCACCATAAAAAACTTCTCCAAAGCCAACTTCATGCTACTCAAGTCAGAAGTGACAAACTTCATGACACCCATACAGACGGGAACTGAAAGTTCAACTGCTGAATCCTACACTATGGCACTGTACGAGCACATCCACTCATGCATGAATCGTGCCATCCAAAATAGAACCAAAATGCTCTCATCCCAAAAAAGGAAGCCAATCTGGTGGTCCCCTGCCATAAACAAACTTTACAACAAAAGGAAGAAACTTTTGCAGAAAAGAGGAAAATCCCAGGATGCAAAAACTCCTTACTAGCCTCAGTAAGAAACTGAGATGCCTCATAAAATCCTCCAAAGCTAGTTACGAAAATAAAATTGCCAAAGATTCCAAAGACAACCACAAAGCATTCTATAATTATGTCAAGAATCTAAATGGCAATGCTCAGATCTGCTCTGAGCTAAAACAGAATGGCATTAAATATACTGATCCGAAGGATATTGCCAATATCCTGGCAGATCGATTCAGTGCCAACTTCACCCCACTCTCACCCCTAAATGGTCCATCTCAATACCGAAGATTGCCAAATTCCAGTAATAATGGCCACACAGGTACAAAACGCACTCTCTAAAGCCAAGAATACAGCATCCATGGGACCAGATGACATCCCGGCTGTGTACTACATGAACTACAATATGAACTGGCACCTCACCTAAGTGTCATGTTTAATCATAGCCTCACCTCAGGTTTCATGCCCACTGAGTGGCGCAGAGCTACAGTTATCCCAATCCACAAGGGGGATCCACCTTGGATCCCAGAAACTACTGTCCCATCAGTCTGACAAGCCTTATCTGCAAGGCCATGGAGCGTATTATCATGGAACTTATAAACAAAGACATTGGCAACCTTCAAACACTGGACCCCACCCAGTTTGGGTTTGTGAAGGGCCGATCTTGTCTCCTGAACCTGATTGACTTCTTTGAATCAGTCTCCAGAGCCATGGACAAGGGTAAGGTGGTCCACACAGCCTATCTAGACCTTGCCAAGGCCTTTGACACCATCCCCCACTCTGGAATCATAGATAAACTTACTAAGTTGGGCATTAATCCCTATGTCACCCAATGGGTTGCTAAATGGCTTACTGATAGAACCCACACTGTAAAAGTAGCCGACTCCAAATCCATCTCCAGACAAGTGACAAGTGGAGTACCTCAGGGTTCAGTCCTGGGGCCGCTCTTGTTTGGCATATACTTCTCTGAAGTACAGGTCAACACTAAGGGACTCTGGCTAACAAAGTTTGCAGATGACTGCAAACTGGGAGCCATTATTGAATCCCCAAATGATGTGGATACTCTACAAAAGGGCCTTACAGAAACAGATGCTTGGTGCCAGAGCCATGGGCTCAAGCTCAATGTCAAAAAATGTATTGTTATCCCCTTTGGGAAAAAACATGTATCCATGAATTACCATATAGGTGACAGTACACTAAATACAGAAAGTGTGATAAGAGACTTAGGGACACAGGTGGACAGTGGTCTCACCTTCGATAACCACATCGCCACAACAGTCAGGAAATCCTTCTATGTGGCACACCTCATCATGAAGGGCTTTTCATCCAGAAAAAAGGAGGTCATTGTCCCACTGTACTCATCCCTCATTAGACCCATTATAGAATACAATGCCCCATTTGGTATGTACCTCTCAAAACATCTGCAACAAAGTACAGTTTTGTACCTACCATAAATGTAGATGTGTTCGATTCCCTCCGTTGCTTGCAGTCCTGAATTGGTCGGCCCGGTCCGGCAGTAGGGCAGGCTGATCGCAGGTAGCGCGTTGGCGCCCGTCAGAGTACTGTCGGGTACTGTCAACGGTACTAGCTTGACGGCATGACCATCATATCCTCGCCCTTTTCTTGCCCCAGAGAGACTAAAAAGACAAGACCCAAAATACCCTGCAAAAAGGCCCAAAACACAATATATACAAAATATAAAGCAGGTAACCTCACTCCACATTTCCCCTAAACACAGAGGAAGGGAGGGAAGGAGGGACTGCAAGCATGGAATCTCGAACATCTACATTTATGGTAGGTACAAACTGCTATATGTCTTCGTTCAATTTGCAGCGTGCCTCCCTTAAACCTTAGAAGTGAGCTAAAGCAGAGGTAAGGGCAGGCTGGCAAATCATAAAAGTAAAACAAATGTGGCAAAACCAGCCTTAGAACAAACAGCAAAAAAGTAAAACCAATGTAGGTAGAAGAGAATGTGATAATGCTTAGATGCTATATCCTTGGCAGTTAGCCGTAGGAAATGTTGCCTCCAAGTAGCTGGAAGTGGAATGAGGCTAGTGGCAGCTGGAAATGTCCTGCTATGAGAATGAAAGCCCTATGCCAAAAAAGCCATGGGGAATAACAAAATGCAATAGAAAACAAGGCAAAGAATAAATAGTTTGCTTGAACTGGGCAAAATCCTTAACTCAAAGCAAAAAAACTAACAACAACTGCTGACAAATAAATGCTCAGGTAGTCCTGCTTAAGTAATAACGAAATTGCCTGTGTACATCTAAATAATGGCAAAAATCTTTTAAAATATTTTTAGGGGGTCTGCATAAAAAGTAGGCAAATGGCATAAAGTGTTTATTAGTAAACTAGAAAAGGCAAAAAGGAAGGAAGGATTAAAAAGCCACGACTGCCATAACCCTTCTCAAAAGAGGCAAATTTGCAGAAGCTCGGGAACACCTAAAAAGCAGTTTCTTGCAGAAGTAATAGACTGCCAAAGGCAGTAGCAACGAAAATTCAAAATTCTCTTGAAGAGAATTTAGCTGAGTAAAGGGCTGTAGTAAGTTTTCAAAGTTGAGAATTACCCCCCTCTTAAATTTTTTGAACAAAACGTGGGGGTCTTATATTTTTGCCCAATGAGAAATGAAGGTCACAAGCGAAGGCAAATGAGGGTGCTGCAGCATGAATCTTAATGGGGGAGAAGCAGCATGTCCCTAATGGAAGAGAAGAGGATCACAGGCTCAGTAATCTCAAAAGAGTGCTGCTTGAATTCTACCTAAAATCTCATCTAAAACAAATTCTTCCTTTTTCAAAAAACTAAAATTTCTTTAGGTTCTCTAGGCAACTTTCTCTTGTTAAAACTTTGCTTCTGCTCAAAGACAAAAAATGTGTTGCATTTTGCTATGCATTAAGTGTCTCACACAGAAGAGAGCGTCGGCTCAGGGTGAAGAGAATTCTGTGGAAGAGAGAAGATGGAATCAAAGAGGCTTGACATGAAGACTGGATTTTTGGTCAGACCAAGAAGAAAATATGTTTTCAGGCCATCCTGATTACAAAATCAGTTACCACGAGTCCTGTCTGGAGCCAAATTATAGGCTAGGCCGAGGTGGAAGGCAGAGGTTGAACCAGTGTCTTACTAGGAAAGACAAGGGATCCCACTTTCCAAACTGGCAGATGAAACCAGGTGAAAACACAGTAGACAGCTGGCTGCTGGTGAGGTGTGTGACTTTGAACGGATCATATGTGTCCTGGTGGTGACACTGTCAATTTCTGAAATACATGAGATGATGTTTCCCCTTGTGGATCCATGATTTACATGATCCAACACATCTACTAAGAGCCAAGTGATGTCTGCGTAACCATACCCTGAAGTTAAGGGTGCAGCGTGGCTGGATCTCTGATAAAATCATTGCTTAGTTGCATAGAGGGATAAGAAACAATTCCCCCAAGTTTCTTGAAATTTACCACATGACAGTTGTGTTGTCTGTTAGAGGAAGCGTACCCTGTCTTGAATACTCCTTGTGCTTGTCTGTTACGAACTGGACTGCTAACAAGTAACTCCTGAAGAGATGTAGATGCTGTAGTCCTGGCAGGCCACTGTCTCTACTATCCACTTTTCCATTTAGTTGAGCTCCCAAGCAGTAATCCCAGGGGCACTCCCATGGGGTATGACTTCTTCCCAAGCAAAGCCTCTGATCTCCGGTCGGAGTCATCTGTTTAGGTCACATATCTGACTGCACCACAAAATTCTCTTTGAAGGCACCCTTGTGGCACAAACACAGTGTTTGAACAGGCAGGTATTTGAAGATACAGAGAGTCTAAATTTGACAGTGCTGTGTCCGAGCATTTTTTGGCAACATTCTTGTTTTGAATTATTTGTTCATGAACCTAATGCTTGAGGGACTGTCTCTGCCATCAACCAGAATGATGAGATAGTTGATGGAAGTAAATGCAGATTGACTCTTTAGTTTGTCGAATTAAAAACGAGATGAAGACTGCTGTATTCAGTCCTGTCTCTGCAGAGAAAGCACATGTCTTGAGAGGGTGACCCACTGGACACATAGACTCTTCACAGAGGCCACCCTAGGCAAGGAGGCACTGCTGCTGGATATTCCTTAGCACGTAGAAGCACATTTCATGTAGGCCAGAGAATAAGGCGATGCGTCTCTGCTCACAGAATTATAAAGTCCTTTAGCACTGAAGTAAGCTATTCTAAGATGCTATCACTGGAGCTGAACTCTGTGAATACTCTAATAAGCAAGAACCTTTGTGAGGATGGCAGTAATGAGAATCTCCAGTAAGGGGCTCCGCAGATGCATACTGAGAGGAACTTAGAGCACATGGCACATGCTTTCCTTGAGATCTAATCTAAGGCATCCAGAATCCTTTGCTTAGCAGGCAGAAAAGTAAAAATGCGTCAACATCTTGAACTTGGGAATGCTTGGATAAGTGTCTAAAGTTACCATCTTGAAATCAGTCTCCAGATGTTAAAAGCTGGGAGATAAATCCAAATGCTCTTGAACAAATCCCCCCTTCCCTTTCTGAGGACAGACTGGCTGAAAATGCTGGAACCCACATCTGTCCCCTCTTTGGTATGAGGAATTTCTTTACCCATCTGTCTTGATAATTAAATCCAGGGCACATGAGCGAGACAGTACTGGCAGCTGATCAAGAGTCATTGGGTCACCATTGCTAGGTTTGCCCTAAACTCCCTGGGGGTCTGAGCAGGGTGAGTCTGAGCTCTAGGCCTCCCTGCCCCTAGAGCAGGTCCTACCCCTGTCCTAGACCTACCCTAGACTGAGACCCTCTTAAACGGGATGAGTCCCCTAGCAGGCCAATTTAGGGAATCATAACCAGGATATGTCCTGCCTTAGCAGGCCAATTTTGCATAGACTTAGCTTTGTCCTCCATTTTAAATCTTTAAACAGTCCACAGGTTTTAGAACTGTACACACAGACTGTAAAAAACTGCAAAAATCTTCAATTAACACACTCAGTAATTTTGTTCCCTCATCCAAAATTGCCTAGAAGCGTACCTCAACCAGCAGCTACCCTCGAGGAGGCCTGCACAGCATCAAAACCACATTAGTTAACAGAACGCTGGGGCCAAATTTTGCAGTAAAACTAAACATTGCAAGTCTTTACAAATCACTTGTTCAGACACATAAACAGGATCCAATTCAATTGTGAGAATAATTTTGATATTTCAGCATGTGGGAAACTGACAATTGTTCTCACATCAACTAAAGAGTGGAAGAAGTATGCAACTTCTTAAAGCACCTATCTCATGGCTAGAGTGGAAGAAGTATACACTTTCTTACCCACCTATCTAAGGCCTTTGGCCTTTGAGCCCCTGAGAAACAGTTTCTGGGTCGCCAACTTTAGGCCTTACAAGCCCTATCTAACGCGTTTCAGGACATGGTAGTGGGAACTTATTAACAAACTTATAGAGGTGGAAACACCTTCAGGAAGCCTCTGCAAAACGTTCTCAGGACCAATGCCCAAGGGGGGAGGTATAGCTAGGGGCCTACATCTTCCACCAACCTCCCCAAGCCTGGGTAACAGGGAGGGGCCTAAATCTAGGTCTAGGGAAGCCTCTAAGCCTCTTCCTGGAATCACAGTGCTCCTCAAATGATGCATTAAGGGAGGAGAAAATCGAAGGAGTGGAGTCATCCACATCCTCCCATCCATAATGAGGATACTGTACCGTCCACCATGAAGTCTCAAGCCCTGAACCCTGTTCCAAAACATGTCAAGAGTTGGTTCCACTCTGAGACTCTTGGTTCCAATGTTGTACCATGTAGATCAGATTAGCCTGGTACCTACTAGGCCTCTAGGTTAGCCTACCTAGAAAAGTTTGCAGCCTGTTCAAAGGCTCTAACTACTTTGGGAAGAGAAGCGAAGGGTTACCAGAGAAGCCCCCTCAGCCTGGCCTGCCTACCTGAGAGCCTGAGTTTCCCTGTAAGATAAAAGTTTCTGCCTGAGAGGGAAGTTAAACTCCTGGCAGAAGGAGCTGCTCCTGGCCACCCCTCAGCCTCGGCGTGGCAACAGAAGGGTTCAAACTCCCAGCAAACTCCAGCTGTTTTCACCCTTGAAACTTCTTCTCTCCCTTGAGCATTGGCGGGAAGCCCCACCCGGGATCGCCGGCTTGCAAACTGCGGTTCTGCCTCTGGCTTTCCTTCTGGCTCCTCTTAACCTCGCGCCTGTTAAACCCTAGGGAGCGAGCGGCAACCACGCTCGTCGTTGCTCAGGGGCTAAACAAGTCCTTACACTAATCTGGTACTCCTCGGAGCATATTTGTTTCCCACAAAACTGCAACATTCACCAAACTGACATCGGTTAAAAGGGGGGGCTCAGAAACCAAAGAATGTTCCCCCCAGTAGGGTAGTATTTGACTCTGACAAATTCTGAAACTCCGGTTTTCCAAATACAACAGAGCATCTGAAAACTACAATTTCATAAAACTGCTTCTGCATGGAATATTTTGTGATCAAAGACTGAGTTCTGGGCGGTCATGCGCGTGGTACCCAAGAAAACCAAAAAACAGTCTAATGCGGGACCGCGGCTTGCAAAGCCTCGGGCTCTGATGATGCCCGGTCATGGCAAGGACTTAGAAACGTAGTACCTCTGGAAAGGCCTCAGAAATACCTCACTAAAAGAATCACAGGCCTAAAGCAGATGCCCTCGCTGACCACCTTAAAAACTCCAGCTATACTCTGTCGCATATCGTCTACTCAGAGGCGATCTCTGCTTAACATACAAGGCCATGTCAAACCCAGAGCTGTTGGACATGCTACACTTAAAGAAATCCCAATCCCTCAGAGCTACACGCTCCAGGGATCTAAACCTTGTCATCACAATAAACAAAACATGTTGGAGGGATAGGTTCCTGACCCAGAGACTCCCCAGACTCTGGAATAGATTGCCCATACATGTCAAGCAGAGTGCCTCCTTGGACCTCTTCAAGAGGAACCTTGACGATCGGATGGGAGAAAGGAAATTCACCCCAGGGATCACGTCAGTCGCCCTGCTAGACAGGGATCCAGGAAAGTAAATAATGTGGGAAGAAATAGCCAGGGAATTGTTATGGCTAGGCTTGTATAGGCCCTAGGGCTAATAGCCTAGCACCAACCTATGAACCTATGAACCTATGTCAAACTCCTGCAATAACAATGTTTATATTTCAGTCTTTTTCAAGGTGTCAGGAATATATCACCTGGGTGAAGGATCTCCTGCACAAACTGGGGATTTGGGAAAATGCAGAAAATTATTATTTGACTCCTTCTTACAGGATTGTTTTTCTGAAGTTTTTCCTAGATATCTCAGTTCAAAGAACTTTTCTTCCACAGGAAAATGTAAATCTGTATCAAGATCTATTTCTCAGTTTTTCCTCTCAGACTACTGTCTTAGCCAGAGAATTTCTCAGGATTTGGGGTCTCATTGCATCTATGATCTATGCTGGACTCCACACAAGAAAAATCCAATAGTACCTGAAATCTGCATGGTCCCAACATCAATGTCCCCTGATATTCCAGACTTCCATTTTGAGGTTTTTGAAAAGACAGATATTTTTGGTGGAGGCACAGAATTTTCAGAATCTAGGTCTCCCATTCTCCCTCCCAGCTCCAGCAAAGTCGGTCACAACATATGCTTCAGACATTTTTTGGAGAGCAGTGTCAATGGGAATAAAAATGCAGACCAAACCAAATAAAAAAGTTCAGCTCAAGCTCACTAATGGTTTGGGCACTTGGAAGGTTAGCAGGATATAAGCCAAATAGCTAAGGCTACTGCAGCAGTGATCATTTGAACATTTACTATTATGGTAAATTGACTTACACAATTGTACCTTCTTGTTAGCCTGTGATTCTTCCCAACAGGAGGACCTTCGATATTAAAGATAGGAAATATGTACCTACCCTGTCAGCTGATCCGGTATGTAGTCTTATCCTACTGACATTCCTTGTATTTGGAAAGCCAGTTCATCCAGCACCTGTTGTTAAAGTTCCCTGCAAGTCAGACAAATAGATACAGTAATATATTTTTGCATTCTGTTGTTATTGTGGATGGGAGGTAAACCGAGGGTGCTGGGTCTAAGCACAATCTACTACTTTGGCACTGGCATAGGATATCATGGCATGTGCCAGGAAGCATGCCCCCAGGTGTGGAAACTGAAGAGGAAAAAGGTTGGGATAAGGATTGCAAAATGAATCAAGTGATATTGTGATACATTTCTTTTACTTATCCATTCAACCAGTGCAACTAACCATGGTAAGACTGCCTTCCTAAACAACATTAAAACATCTTAAAGGAATTATTTGTCAAAAATATATAACCCGCAGAAGAGCAAAAAGAAATGAAACGTATAAAGAAAATTTTGAAACAATGTGATAAACACATAGCCAAGGTCTAATAGCAATAATCAATGAGAAGGATATGTGCACAATTTATCCACTTATGTGTTTGTCAGACTATCTGTGTTTCATCCTTGTGGTCTAACTGTAGCACAAATGAGTAAATATGGCACTCCTTACAATCTCAGCATTGATTACATTTAAATAAAGTCTTTGTTTGTGGAGTGAACGCTCCTCCAAATATCCACAAAAATAATCACAAAAATAATAAAAAATCAAAAAAGAGATGGGAGGAGGCTGGCAAGCAGGAGCTATATCAAGTAACAGTACTATTCTTCTTAGAAATACAAACTGCACACAAAATCCAGTATTGTTCTTCACACAGGTTCAAATTGCACGCCAAATCCAATAGCTAGCAAATCTTATCAGTAAAAAGTTTATTGCACATAGAGTAAGTGCTTTCACCTAGACGGCTTCTTCAGACTCATTTTTATTGATTACATTTAACTGAATCAATAAGTTTCCCTAATCAAGCAGTAATATCTTCTTCTTCATACTAATATTTGTTATGGAATAACAATCCTTAAGGCTGTGGTAATAGTTCATCTGATAATTAAAAATCTAACTAATGTTGCCAGATTAGTATGCATATATACATCAGGAGGTTGCTTTCGTGGGCTCCTCAATGGGCTATTAGCATGTATTCTTGCATGCCCAAGTATGTACTCCTGACGTTTATGTGTCAAGACTGCCAATCTCCATTCAAGTGACACTTCAAAAAACTGAATGGCAAAGTGGAGAAAATATATTTTTACAAAGCAGACCCCTCTTGCCTTGATTTGGGGGACATCTTTTCCAACACTTCTACCTATCTATAATCACTTCCAAAGTTCCACAGACATCGGACCAGTATAAAAAAATATAGATTCAATTTGCCTTTTTATATTGTTCCCAAATTAGATCAGAATTCTAATTGTTCTCTGATGTGAATGTTGTATGCACTCATTACAGTTAAATGTGCCTCCAGGCATTTCTGCAGTTACCTCCCACTGCGCCTCTAGCCGTCAAATACTGCTTGTTCATATTTGCATTAATAATTCCAAGACTATGCTACATAGAAGGTATCAGAATATTTTATCTTGAAGCATACATGAAGGCAAACACAACTGTATTGATATTTGACCTCTGTTAATGAGTATTTGTTAGAACTGTAAGGTGATAACTTCATTTTTTTAAAGGTTCAATCCACACCCACTGGGAGTTAAAGGTATGCATTCAAAAGAGCACTGGAGGGAATGAGTTTAAGTAGATATCTATCCAGTCTCCCAGGTAGTTGTGCTTTTCCTCATACCCTGACCTTGACCCCTTCACACACCCATACACAAACACAAACATACACCCACGCACACAAGAGGAAATGTGTACTGCTCTACCCAGACTAGGTAAACTCAGATAGGTGCTGCCATAATAGTAAATAGTGCTGTTGTTTTGTTCTTGCTCTAGTCCAAAGATAATTGCACTTTTTCCAGTTCCTCACTTTCCCTCCTGTCCCAGGCAGTTTGGTTCAGCAATCAGATTTGAAAACTCCAGAACTAATTGCAGTGCCATGTGCATTAATGATTTTGTGCTACCAAAAGCATCAGTTAAAATTACTTTGCACACTTCAGCACTTATGTCTCTCTTCTTTAATATTTTTATGCCAGTAGCCTCTTGTCCCATTGTGAAGAAACCTTTGTGATCATTCGGTACTCAGCTTTCACTAGCTGTGCAGTGAGTTGCTCACCCTCCCCCATTTTTTGTGTTATCCGGATTGTCTTTTTGTTGGAATTATGACATGTAACTCTGGGATGTTTTCATTTTCATGACCTTGCTGTGTCATACTTCAATGTACTTTGTTCCTGTCTCATTTTCAAACATTAAATAGATAAAATAAATATATAAAAATGAAAACTGATGATCTAACTCACAGTTAGGATGATCTTTGCACTCTTCTACAAAGTTTCAGGTTTTCTATATCAGAGGAATCCCGCACCTGCAGCAGACTGTCATTGTGTAAATAACACTCGACTGAAAGTCTTACTCATCTACATAGAAAAGGAACTAGACCCACCATCCTGTTGCTCTCAAAATGCAATGAAACCATTGGAAGGAGGGCCATTATTATATTAGAAATGAAGTGAGAAGCAGAAATGTTGAGCACACGGACTGATACTCAAGGGTCTTCTGAGGAGCTAATAGCCTCTCAAGAAGGCTCTGAAGAGGCGATCTTCTGAAACAGTGGGCAGAAGTGTATGGCTTAAAAGGGCTGATAATGAAACCAATCTTCCTCTCACAGCACTTGAAATGCTATTGAGTAGCATCTGATGGACAGTGAGTGAAAAGAGGTGGAAGGACATGAAGAGCTTACCTGCTAATTAAAGGATGTTTTAGAGCAATCTGAAAAATGATTACATTGCTTCTTTCCTTTTGTTTATCTACATGTCATCCAGTGATGGTTAGGGGGGGATGTTTTGAGACTTTTATAGCTAGTTGCCATTTTCATTACTAAAACATGGATTGCTACATCTCCAGATGAAAATTATATGGTGTGCTGAAGTGAAAACTGCAAAGAGAACCAGCAGAGTGTCATTTTCTTTGCCTTATATCTCATTTCATAAAAGCTATAGTCTACACATGCCAGTTCTTTAAAGATATCTGCAAATAATAAACTTTGCCCCTTCACAATAGAGACTATTCTAAATATTGTAAAAAATAGTTAGCTATGATGCACCATAAACTGAAAACAGGGCACAGTTGTACTAAGCTAGTCTCTTCGTGACACAGAAGAAATGATACAATGTTTACTTGAGAAAGTAAAAAGGTACAGTCTATCAACTTACTGACAGAAAGAAGAGAATTCAGAAAAATAAAAATATGAACTCAGTTATACAGTTTTAATCATGTTATATTAATTTTCTGATACTTGTTTTATTACATTTAAGTTTCCACTGGAGATGGAGCTTATTCCAGTAATAAATACATGTAATGTAGAGAACCAGACCTAGATAAGATTCCAGTCAAGGGCAGGACACAGACACACAAACACATGCACATACACACAAACGCACTAACACATGCGTACACACGATGGTCATATGTACACACACACACACACACACACACACACACACACACACACACACACACACACACACACACACACACATACACACACACAATATCTACAGGCAATTTTGCAGAGTCACCAACCCATTTATCAGCATGTCATTAGGATGTCAGAGGAAACCTGAGAGTTTTGCAAAATTCCACATAGACTCAGGAAGGACATGCAGACTATGCACAGAAGGCATCAAAGGAAAGGATGAAACTTGAAAACCAAGCACTGTATGGCAGCAGTGTTAACCTCTGTACTAGTGTACCACCCTGTAGTATACAACACAAAATGCTGCTCACAAAGTTTAGGTCTGTTAAGGCCAGTTAAGATTGCTGTTATATAGCAATATTAAACCTACTTCCCACTAACAGAAAAAACATTTCAGATTTGGTGATGCATCTTATTGGAGACTATTAGCACAGTACTGGGTGGTTAATTTTTGGGTGAATGGAAAAAGGAATCACACATCTGTAAGAATCCTGGGTTTACAGTGGCAAATTTAAAGATGTACTTAGTTTTTAATTTAATGTTGATCACAAAGGCCTCTCTTTCAGTCATGATTCAGATTCCTTTGATCTTTAGATAAAGAAAACTTAAGGGGGTACAAGAACAGGTATGAAGGTAAAACTGGATCATAGCAAATACTGTAACCACAAGTCATCGCCTTCAGAAAGGATGCATAATGATGGGGTAGGGCATTGAGAAATTTGGGAAAGCCTTGGGAGCATAAATCTACAGTTAGAAGTGAACATGCCCCTGGAGTTAAAGAACAAGAACATAGTTGAAGATATACAATTATAAAACAAGTATGGGGTCATATTGTATGGTAAAGTTAAATAAAAGATGGGATTCAACACCAAGAGGGAGAACTATAAAAATATTAACATTCAGAAACACATTTCAAAACCCAGCAGGAATGTCAAGTCTCATGTGGATTACAAGAGGTCATGACACCTGAATGCAGGTGATGACAGTATCACGGATATGCTATACACAAAACAGACAGGCCCATATGGCCACATATGCCAAAATATGCCCATCTACTGTGCAGGACATAGGCTATTAGCAACTTAGTGACACCCCCTTGTACAACAGTGTTAGATATCCATTCTGTTATACTTTTTAATCATCTTCAGTTGCCATACGCCATACACAGGTGATTCAGATAACAGAGGTGGCATGAGGCATAGATATTCATACAGTGCAACATCAGTCTGTGTTACTGAGCACCAGGAATCTTTACAAAAATGCATGTAGAATTTATGTTGCACATGAGCTGTACTCCATTAACTGCCCTTTCCTAAATAATGTTCTTAGTTTGCATTGATCATGCAGTTGAAATCTTCACAGATATACACCTAAACTTGTATAATTATGCCCTATAGAGAGACACACACACACACACACACACACACACACACACACACACAGGCATAGGAACTATGAACAAAAAAACTACCCTAGGTAAACAGATCTGTGGGGAGTTTAATGAAAGACAAGAGCTTAACTTGAAGATTGCAAATCTAATAACTGAAAATCTAAAAAAACACATCCCTATAGACAGTTATATAACTTTTGTCTGAAACAGATTAAAGTCGCTAAACAAATTTACTTAAAATAATACAGAGCAACCATTTCATTTTTCTACTCCCTGTCAGTTCTACACTATAATAAATGAACTAATTACCTAAGCCATAGCAAGGTCACTTGGTGCCCTGGACAGTGCTTCCATTTGACACCCACCCCCAGTCTGAAGTTGAGGATGAAAAAATGAGGTCTTTGCTAAACTGTAACAAAGAGCTACAACAGCACCTTGGTACAGTTCATTCACTGTCATTTATGCTTAAAAAAGGTCTTCAAGGCAAGTAAAGACCTATTAAGTAGATATATAACAGCTCTTTGTTAAACCACAGCAAAGAGTTTTACTAGCTCCTTGCTGCAGTTCCTAAAACACAAACACTGACTGGCAGTCTTTAAAGCAGCCAGGATGGTGTTAAAATAATTACTGATGTGCCTTGTAAAGACCAATTGGCATGTCTTCTTCAGTGCCGACCATGCTTCTTAACAGCTTGCACCCGAGGCAGCCCTCCCCTTCACTCCACACTTGTTAAGGCTTTATTAATTACCAGTCAGTAAATCACCACCTATATAAATCAAATTTGTGGGTCAAAATTGGGTTGTCCAGCTAGGCTTATAATGGTCCTAGTGGTCATTAGCCTAGTATATACTGATGAAACTTAAAAACTATGAACCTGTCAGCTACAATGTCCTATTTCCAGTTCGGCGTAGCCTTAGGATTGGTTATGGCCAGGAAACAGCCATAGCCAGACTGTTCACATGATCTCCATTCTAGTTCCTTAAACTAGCTAAGGCAGTCAGCTAGGCTGACCATTCTCTACTCCAAAAGATGCTGCAGTCAGAAGGAATGGATCACAGATCTCTGTGGTGGCACTGATGCTGATCAAACCAGTGTGCTGTATCACTCGTGAAGAAACAGCTGCTCGTCCAGATATGTCACAAAAGTAAATGCTCCCCAAGGCACTATATTCAGAGCAACAATCTTTTCCCTAACCACCAACACGACTGATAATAACATTTGTGATGTTTCATTGATAAAGTATGCTATTGTTTCCAGCTAGAATGGAGCTACCCCAACCATACTAGCATGGTCCACACACTTCCATGCAAGTTTTGGCACTGTTTGCTTCTAGAAGCACTGCATACATTCAAATTCCAACTCACACCCAAACCAAGCTCACTGTCCAGCAAGCCCTACCAAGTCCCAGACTGCTCTGTGGTTCATTAATTCTCATTAACACCTCTGGCAAAGTCATGGCAAAGCTAGCAAAAATACAGTAAAGTAACTATTTTCACAAGCGAATATATGTGCTGCTACTCATCAAACCCAGTTATTAAATAATGTTGGATAGCTGAACCATAAAATAGGATTTTACTTTCATTAAATGCAGTTCACACATCCTTAGGTTCATATGTTCTTAGGTCTGATTGTCAAGCTTATAACCCCCTGACTTTCAAGGCCTTCAATAGGCTTGATTCTCATGACTCATGACATTTATCACTGACTCTGTCTGACTGTAAGGGGTAGCTTATTCCATAACGTTAGCGTTATGCAGTATATCTCTCATCTTTTTCCCTATTATGGATAGTTATTTATTGTTTCCATCATATCTGACTTCCCAAATTAATAGTGCCACTCATACCTCTCAACTTATCAATACAAGAAATCTGGACAAAGCCAAAAATAATGGGGGACAAAGGCCCAGAAATAGGGACAGATTTTAAATATTGCTCCTGTAAACTTAGAAAGCTGTTAGAATAACAGCTTTTATGTTATTATATATTTCCTGAAGGATATTAAGTCTGAAATTCAAATGTCAGTCATTATTTAGTACTATTTAGTGCTGTCAATTTTTAGTGATTTGCCAGAAAACCACACATTTTATGAGGAACAGACCAAAAGTAAGAGGCAAAAAACTGGACATTCTGTGATAATCTGGACAGTTGAGAGGTGTGGCTCCATTACCTTCCTCCAGTTAGCGCATTCATTCCCCCTATGAGGGTGTGAGCCAGCTCATGACCAGGCAATATGGTCTGTTCATTCCACCCATAAGGCTGTGATCCAACTCACTACCATGCCATTTGGCCTCTCATTCCTCTCCCATGAGGGGGTGAGCCAGCGAACTATCAGGCCAGGTGAGAGCCATAGAGCCATATGGACCATTCATTCCTGGCCTGGAAAAGAACCTGATTGACCCATCTAGTCTACAAGGAATGTGGATGAGGAGATAGGGAGTTGTCCATTGTAGGAGCTGGGGTCTCACCTCTCTGGCACAAATCCACCTCATGGAGACCAGTGGCTGTATAGCAGGGGGACTAAATGTGCCTCTTCATGTCTACCACCTGCCATATGTACAGCATACAGTCACTATGACCTAATTCAGTTGCATCCTGTTATAAACAGGCTCAGCAATGGGGCTAAATAGTGCAGTGGGTCTAACCACCTCCTGAACTCCAGGATAGGTCAGCTAGTGTTGGCCACTCACTCCCATTATCTCCTCCTGGCTCCTCCAGCTCCTGAACCACCATTTCCACTCGGGTAATCTGGAATGCAGTTGGGCCCTACTTTCTCTGTGCCACTGGTCCAGTTGATGATATTTTATTTTTAACAGTAGCTTGCTCAGTCTGATGTTAACTCCCCATAAAGTGTGTGTGTGCCAGGCATAAACCTTCAAACAGAGCAAGATTAGACATTGCCCTTTATAAAAGTTAGATGTCACTGCTAAATAACCTTTAAGAAGCAAAATATTATGACAGTTCCTGAAGACTCTTTGAATATTTTTTTCAACCGTATATTTTTTTAATAAACAATCGTACATTTTTTGCTTGTTTTGGGTGACATTTAAAGACCACACACTATGGTGTTTTATCTTCAATAATAAATTGGATCAATGGCATATAGTTGTGGCAGCTGAGCATGGAGTGTGCACTGCGCCTTTAAAGCTAAGACAGGAGTAAAGCAGGAAGGAAATGGGAAGAGGAATATCAGGCCCACTGGCCTGATAACAGGGAGATTATAAATTCCAGATATGAGGCCTCGGGCTTAGAGACGCTCTATGTATGGGTCTTTGAGAAGTTATGTGTACAGGGGAAGCTGTCAATTATACTAAGCCTGATGCAGGAACAAGTGGGTTGCCCTAGTCTGAATCCTGCAGGAGGAATGATAATGCTAATCTGTGCAAGGAAATGAAGGAGGAAGAGGAATGTTGTTCTGTATTGAAAGGCTGAGGGGTGACCCTGTCAGTGAAGGGAAAGGAGTTTTTGATGGCATAAAACTGAAGTATATAAGCGATATCCCAGGTTTTGAAAAAACTTGCATAAAGAAGTATTGTAACTGAATTGACTTTTAGAACCTGATTGTGAATTGATGTTGTAACATACTGAATAGACTGGATGTTTTCCCCCTTATCTGCTACAAGAAAGTTTGATTGTATTTGTCTTTGTAAATAAATCTATGCTTTTAAAACTGTAAAGCTGGCTAAAAGACCTAATTGTTTCTAAACAGAGCAGAAATATACTACACTGGTAGGTTTCAGCAAGCAAAAAAAAAAATACTTTATACAAGTTGCAACTTAGTGAAGCTACCTTTGCCTAATTTTCCCTATCAAAAAAAATGCAAGCTGTGATTCAGAAGCACTCACTAATTGACTGCTTAACAACCTACAGAAGCGAATTATACCTTTTAAAGGAATATGCGGTGAAGTGACTGAAACATTTTCTGAAACTGAAGTGTAGTTCCTTTTCTGGTAATGTTAAAGTCTTGTGCCCAAACAAAGATTTACTCTATCTAAAGATCATTGTATCAAGGAGATTCCACTGAGAAGCGAAAAGCTTGTGCCTATACAAAGATCTGTTTGAGAAAGGAACTTTGTGGGTGTATGACCGGTTATCTCAAGGAATTGTGTAAAGCTTTTTTTTATTGTATATTTTCCTGTGAAGCCAAAGCCCTCTGTGTATTCAACTGCAGCTGTTAAATCCTGTGTAAAATTGATATGTCATTGGGAGACTTAATGAATACTAATAAATTAGTGAGCTTGACCACCACCATCCAAGAGAAATGTGCAGCCACTGACCAATACCTGCTTAGCCCGCAGCAACAGATTTCGAAAACTGTGAACCAGCAGAGCACCTCACTGGTAATCACCAATACCAGTGGTCCTCTAAAGCATCTAAGTGACAAAGATAATGAGAAATCTTCCTGGTGGCCTTAAAATCATAGTCGCTGAAAAATGTGGACAGAGAAGATGTACATACAAAGGGATATCTACAATGGACAGACAAGTTACAAATGATTGATTTAATGCACATCTTAAAATGGTGGCTAGAACCTCATTTGAACAATGACATATTAGAAGTCATGACTGTAGAAGTTTAAAAGGGTACTCCATGGTAATTTAAGAAAGTGGGAATTCCATATTGGGTAAAAATCTTCTAAAGAGCTAGTTGCTGTAGTAGAACATTTAATGTTAAATAAACATGGAAGCCTACTACTCCTGCGTGCACCAAAGACCAATAAGAAGCCTTCACCAAAACATTGTTTTGCCTACAAATAAGAAAAAAAATGCCAATATCTGAGTTGGTGTGTTTAAAATGTAATAGAAAAGGGCATCTATCCGAGAACTAGTTAATGTGCCTAAAAGCATATTTATGGAAAGTGGTAATGCAAAGCTTTTGAATAAGTCTCCTATAAATCACTGTTCTATTACCAAACTTGTTAAAGTTCCATTTTGTTGCAGAATGAAAAGAAATGTTTGATTGTTGTATTAAATGTGCATGATAATTAAAGAGCAATGTGACTATTATAAAAAAAACTTGTAAGTAGAAAATCAAAGTGATAGGTAGAAGTAGTAATAGGTGGAGATGAGAGAATACCCCATAACACAGATAAAAATACAAGCTTTCTGAGGTAAATTATTAAACCTTGTACCTTGTAACTCTAATACCTAACCTAAGAAATGATGTGAAAATGGGCCAAGAATTTCCCAGTTTAAGGAGCTATGAATTTATTGGAAAGATGGTTCAGCCTGATACATTGTCACAAATGCACAGCCCCAGTAAATAATAGGGAACAAGGTGAAAGGGCAGCACAGTCAAGTTTATGAGCTTGGAATCCAGAGACTACGAGCTGAAGAGAGAACTGACTAGAGGTGGTGTGGGAAATGTGGTGAGAGGTAATCTTCAGAAAACAGTGAATGATGTCATCAGAATCAGTGACACAGTCATGACAGTCAGACTCCACTGTAAAGATACAGTTGTCTTCATAATATCAGCCTATGCCCGTAGCAGAGCTGTGATGGAGAAGAAAAAGAGGGCATTCAGCTAGCAGTTGTAGGATCTCATAGAAAAAGTGAGACAAAATGAGGTGGTATCATAAAGGGTGTCCTGAATGCTCAGACCTGGAAGACAGAACAGGCTATAAAGGACTTTTTGGATCCATGTGATTGAAGCCTCAAAAATAACGAAGGAGAGGCCATCCTAGACTTATGTTTGTCAAAAGATTATATGGTGGCCAAATCATGATCCACCGAGAGAGAGAGAGAGCTGCAATATCACATATAAAACAAGTCAGCATGCAGCTCATATAGACTTCCTCCTAGTAATGAAAGGGCATTGTGGTAAAATTACAGATTGTAAAGGTATTCCCAGTAAAATAATTGGCCCCAGCATAAACCACCAATAGCCACAATCAGCAGCAGACAGTTATCAGAGAAGGTTCTAATGACAACAGAGACACGACTGAAGTCCTGGAAGCTGATTGGAGCAAAAGGACAGGACTTAAAGAAAATACTTAGGACTATGGCACCTGAGGAAGAAGAAGCAGTAGGAAGAGTTGAAGAATGACAGCATCTTTAAACAGCATATCTGAAGGAAATAGAATGGAAATAAGGTACGTAAGGAAAGTCGATGCTGGAATGCAGACATTCACCCAAGAAGTTATGAAAAGAAAGAAATAATTTATTAATTTATAAATTGTCTTTTCATTACTGGAAAGACAGACTGGGTAGAAACCCATTTTCAGAGAAGGCCTGGGGAGAAAAGCTCTGAATTATTACAAAACATTTTAAGAACAATCATTTTACAATCTTCAAAAATAAAACAAAAACATCTGCAGCTGAAATAATAACAAATGAGACATAAACCATTGGTAACAAATTGCTACAAGTTATATGACAATCATTTAATATTTAGAGAAATTTTAGACAGTTTGTATAGAAATTAAAAGTAAGTTAGTCTAATGCAAACAGGAATTACAATATGAAGTGAGGAAAAAACAGGCTTATGGTATATTTAGAGAGAAAGTCAGGGAAGAGAATTTGATAGAAGTAAAGAAGTAAGTGAAGAAGAGAGAATAAGGAGTTTTAAGGAATGAAAATGTACTTGTTCACATTTAGGGATATAATTTATCCTAGTTTTGAGCAAGAACAGAGCCAGATTTGTGATAGGAAATCTTTCAGAATGGTTTTCAAAGATGGAAGGAAGGGTCTTGACCTGATAGATACAGGTAATGAGTTCCAGGCCTTTGCAATCTTGTACAAGTACAGACAATGCCTAGCAGATTTCACAGGTTTGTAGACAGCAGGAGTTTTTGGTTACTGGATTGCAGTGACCAACTGGGGACATAATTATGTAGAATGTTTTTTAGTGCTGGATAGGCAGAGGCAGATGGATGCTGAATAATTTTACAGGTGGAAAGAAGTTGTGTTTATGTTAGTTGATGAGACAATTCCAACCAATTTAAGCATTTTAGTGCTATGCAGTGGTGGGTTTTGAAAGGGGTATTTGCTGAAAATTTAGCAATTTTGTTATAGCATCATTCAAGTTTTAATTTTTGTGAAGCCTGGAGGTTAGTGAGGGTAGGATCACCATAAAGAAGTGTGGGGAAGAGATCAGTAGTGGCAAGTGTAGTTTTAGTTGCGTCTGTGAGAACATTTTTGGCTCTGTAAAACATCCCTAGTTTTTGATGAGTTTTTCTTATGCAATTTTGTATATGCAGGTTGAATATAAGATTATCATCCACTATCACCCCTAATAATTTGCTATGAAAAATGACTTCAGTGACTGTATTATCAAGAAAGAGGACTTTAAATTTTATTTTTCATGAGAGAGGGATTTGGAGGAAAAAAGTAGTAGTTTGGTCTGTTTTGGGTTGAGCATGAATTGTGAGTTACAAAGCCATGTTTCAGTGGCTGTCAAAGCTTCCTGAGTAATTTTTTGGAGGTGTACCATGTTGTCAAATATGCAAATAAGAGTGGAATCATGTGTATATTGTGTTAGGGTGGCCTGTTGTGTGGATTTATAGAGGGCTTTGGTGAAAATTTTAAAAAGGAGGGGACCAAGGATAGAGCCTTGTGGTACACCGGTGGTGACTGGGAAGTAAGGAGAGAGTGTGGAGTGCCATTTTACTGATTGATACCTATTGGACAGGTAGCTTCTGAACCACAGAAGGTGGGCTGTGGGAGACCTAGTAACTACATTTGAACTAGAAGTTTGCTATGACAAACTAAGTTGAAGGCTTTAGACAAGTCTTGAAATAAGGAAGAGACTAGTTTGCTATTATCTCTAGCTTTATTAACAGTATATATATATATATATATATATATATATATATATATATATATATATATATGTGTTAGAAGGGCAATGCTAGTACTATGGGAAGGACAGAAGCCATGTTGTGTATGGGATAGAGGTTCTTCCTGCAGGAGATTGTCTAGCAATTGTTTTTGAATACATTTTTCTAGTATCTTGGCGAGGGGAGATAAGATTGGTATAGGTCTAAAGTTATTATGTCTGTTGAATTTCCTCCTTTGTGCAGAAGGATAATTATTTATTTATTTTATTTATTTATTTATTGACATTTGTTGATGGGGAAAGTCCAATGGGTAAGAAACCCATTTTCAGTGGAGGTCCAGAGAAAAAAGCTTCAGATACAGATAAAGATTTTTACAACAAGATAATATTTACAATAATAAAAGAGTCACCGATGAAAAAAGTATCTTGAACCTCCCAAGGAATCAACAGTCAGAAAAAGAAGGAAAACAAGTAGAAATATAAACTGCTGATGCCTCCACGAAACAGACGAGAATCAATGCTGGAATGCACAAACTTTTATTGAACCATAAAAAATGATGAGCGCTTTCACGTGCCACCTGCACGCTTCTTCAGATCTAACATTTTGAATAGTTGATATCCTTATAAACAAAGTTCAATTAACATAATTAATCCAATCAATCAATCAATTAAAACAAGTAAAAACTAATTAAGATTACTAATATGGTAATGCAGTAAACTTCCAAATGTTCAAGCAGTTAAAGTGCAAGGCTGCATTAAAATCACATCTAAACATATAGCGCTAAACAAATTCATAGACTTACAATTATATTATAACCTTCATAAATGCACAGTGCAGGATGGAATACCCACAATGAACTATAATGAAATTTACAGTAAATAAATATGTAAAAAATACATAAGAATATAAAAAAAAAAGTAAATAAAAATAACAGCATTCATAAACATATGAAACTAAACATCAGTATATGCCCTTGACGTATATTGTATAACACTCTGTGAGGAGAATTGGGAAAGCTAAATATCCCGATGATGCAAAAAATGTATAAACAAAAATCCTTGTCTATGAAACAATAAATATTAAACAATAAATAAATACAATTGATGTTTACTATTACAATCAAATGTCAATACTATTAGATATTTCGTCTGATAAGTATGAATATTTGAAAGACCATGTCGAAACAAAATTCTCCAAGAACAACCCTATACATGGATATAGTGAAACTATAACAATTTAAATAACTCATGGTACCCTACATATTGTCTCTATCTTCTAGCACAGGTCTCAGGGAGACATAATGGTTCAGGTCTGGTGGTAAGTGTGCCCCTGATCTAAAGATCCACTCCAATTCAAGTCTAGCCAAATAATTCATGTTGTCACCTTGTCTCAAGCTTGGTGTAACAACTTGTAGTACCCTAAAGCTGAAACTATGATCTGTAAATATATTGACATGTCTTGCTAATGCATTGAGCTCATTCTTTTTTCTAATGTCGTAGATGTGATTATAGATTCTGTCTTTGAATCGTCTTTTAGTTAAACCTATATAGAACACATCACATTGTTTGCAAGTAGCCAAATATATCAGATTCATGGTGTTACAATCAGCATACCCCCTAGGTTTAAACTTAAAGAATCCAAGTGGATGTTCATATGTTTGTGTTACTGTAATGTGCTGACACATATTACATTTACCACAGGGAAAACTCCCTTTCTTGGACTGGTCCATCTGGAAAACATGTCTTGTGATGTTGTCATTGTGATTAAAAATTAACTTAAGGTTATCACAATTCTTAAAAGCAAAACGAGGTTTATCTCCCACTATGCTTCTAATGTAATCATCCATCGTTAAAACATTCCAGTGTTTAGTAATAATTTTTTTAAGTTCAATAATATCATTAGTGTATTTCATCGTGTATCTTAACCTATTGTTATCACTGTTTGAACGATGTGAAAAATAAGAAACATTACCATGTTGTCGAGAATTATTGTTGGTTCCATCTGTACCCTCAGTAGTAGAATTACACAGTCCTAAAGTTGTGTTCTTAATATACCTAACTAAACTGGAGTCATAACCCCTGGTAAGGAACAGGTCTTCCAGACGATCTGCTTCCTTTAATAGAGTCTCCTTATCTCTGCATAATCTAGTCAATCTAATGTATTGACTTTTGATAATACCCGAAAAGGTGTATCTAGGATGCATGCTACTGTAACTCAATAGGGTATTCTTCCAACAGGGTTTCCTATATAAAGAAGAAACCAATTTGTTGTCATGATTCAACGTAAGACTAGCATCTAGGAAATTTATAGTGTCTTCTGAGTATTTTTTTACAACAAGATAATATTTACAATAATAAAAGAGTGTACAAAAATTTGTATACAGTTTCCTAGGGATTAGTAGTATACATATTAGAAAGCTTAATACAATCTGGTTAGGTGTTAGTAGTCCACATACTGTATTCTGAATGGCATTCATTGCATGTAGGAAAAAAAGACAGTAGATACATTCATAATAAACAGCTCAATTATGCACTTCTATACATGGGAAGTTTAGGATTTCACTTAATAATGGATGGAGATACAAGACAGTGATTGACCTACCTTATCTGATGTATAAAAGTTAAAGGAATTCAGTGGATTTACTAATTATTACTTGAAATCAAAAGTCATGCTAGTCAGCAAATTCTTATAATTTGTTTACAGTGGTCTATAGTTTTCAGCACAATGGCATATTTGATTGGTAAAAAAGTGTTTTTAGGGTGAATTTTAAGGTTTTTATGGTATCAAGTTGTGTAATGGAGGGTGGTAGGGCATTTCATCATTTTGCTATGGAGTGAGAGTACAAGCTTTTTCCAACTCTCTTATTGGGTATGAATACTCTAAGAAGCTGTTTATAGGTAGACCAAAGATTCCAGGAGGGGATGTTGGACTGTAGGATAGAATTAAGTGAAGGGCAGTTTTCTGAGTTGTATATTAGTTTATGAGTATGAGTTAGTTGGGTGTAATGAAAGTAGTGGGGAAATTCAACCATTTCAGTTACTTAATGGCCTGGCATGTATGTGTGTGGTGTGGTAAGCCTGAGGCAAATTTTGCAATTTTATAATAGCATGACTTTAGTTTGTTAATTAGAGACGTGTGAAGGTTGGTAAAGATGGGGGAGCCATAGAGGAGGAATGGGAGTAGGAGGGTATTTGCCAGTTTTGTTTTTGTAGGTTTATCCATGTAGAGTTTATGTCTGTAGAGTTTGCCTAGTTTAAAATGTGTTTTTATTGTATTAAGAATATGTTGCTCGAAGGATAGTTTGCCGTCTGCAGTAATGCCTAGTAATTTTGCTGTCTTCACTTCTTCAATTTCAGTGTTGTTTTGGGAGTAAATTTTAAAGTCCTGTGGAGGTAGCTTAGATGAAAATAGTGGTAGCTTAGATTTTTGGGGGGATTTAGTAGTAGTTGTACTTTGTTTAGCCAAGTTTCTATGGTTGAGAAGGTATTTTGTGTTATTTTTAGGAGATCTGGGAGGTTGATAGAGGAGGATATGATAGCAGAATCATCAGTATATTGGATGAGTGAACTTTGTAGGGAGACTTTGTGGAGACTATTTCTAAATACATTAAAAAGCAAAGGTCCAAGAATGGACCTCTAGGGGACTCCTGTCTTATTATCCAGATAACCGGATTAATTGTTTTGCCATCTGAGGGATTGTTGTCTGTTGTTCAGATAAAAGGCGAACCAGGTAAGGGTGTGTTTGGAGCATCCTAATGTTGCTAGTTGGAGTAGTTTAGTATGTGCTTCTGTATCAAAAGCTTTGGATAGGTCTAATAAGACTACTGTTGTCAATAGACCAGAGTCCAGAGCTGTGTTCATAGTATCAGCAAAAGAAAGTAAGGCTGTAGTAGTACTGTGTGCAATACGAAAGCCAGGTTGGGTATTGGCGAGGGGATTATTGTCAGAGAGGTATTTTACTAGTTGCTTGTATATACACTTTTCTAATATTTTAGATAATGGTGGGAGAATAGAAATGGGTCAATAGTTAGTTAAATCATTAGTATTTCCACCTTTATGCAATGGGGTTATGATGGATTTCTTCCAAATTTGAGGGACTGTGGATTCTGATATGGAGTGGTTAATTAGAGTACTGACAGGGACAGTTATTGTGTTGGCACCAAGTTTCAAGTATTTGGAAGGGAGGTTATCAATAGATAGGTAGCATGGTCTTAGTTTAGTTAGCAATTTAAATAGTATAGAGGTGGGCACTGGTTTTAAGGAGAATATGGGAGTTGATGGGGTATAGTTAGTGGTTTCTTTGTGGAGTGAGAGATTTAGGCTGGGATTATTATGAACTGGGTTTGAGGTGTTTATCTTATTGTTAGGGCATTGTTTGTTATAGGTGGAGTTTTTTTGACAAGTTTAAGAATGCTGTTAATAAAGTGGGAGTTGAATATATGGGCTATTTGTTGTGGATCTTTATCAGGGAATGGTGATGGGTTTTGTGTTTTCCCACGATGAAGGAGAGAAGAGACTGATTTACAGAATTTTTTGGGTTATTTCTTTGACTAGATAATTGTTGTGAAAAAATGTTTTTTGTCATTTAAAACTAATGTGGCTTTGTTATGAAGATGTTTGAAGCTAATTTCATTTGTTTGTTTGTTTTTTTTTTCTTTTTATGGCATTCTTTCCAGGCTCAGTACCTGGAAACAAGAATCTGTTTTGTTGGTTTTGTAAGCCAAGGAGCATGATTAAGTTTTGTTCTTTTGTATTGAATGGGGGCTAAAGTATTTAGGGTATCAAGAAAGACATTATTAAAATAGTTTACAGCATCTTCTAAGGGTAATGTTTTTTAATGATGTCCAATTTGGTGCTTTTAGGGAGTTACTGAAAGTTATTTGGTTGAAGCTGGTTAAGTTTCTAGATGTTCTATATGAGTGGGATTTGGGTAGCTGGGTATTGGTTCTACATGGAAATGCTGGTAAATGGTCACTTAGAATATCAGGGAGGGTACCAGTATTGCAATATTTGTGTGGATCTGAGACTAGGATCCAATCCAAGATGGAGTCTGGTTGCTTGTTTAGTGTTTGTGTAGGGCATGTGACAAGCTGTGATTACCTGTGCAGGTTAATACAATTAGCTGGGGAGTATGAGATTAAAATTTGCCAAGTAATGTTAGTATCCTCTAGAATGAAAGTTTCATTGGATATATTTTGGGTTGTTCATGTCAGAAAATCTTCAAGAATAGGAATGTTTGGCCTGGGGGACTATACAGTGCTGCTATGCATAAATGTGTACTATTATTTATTTGTAATGATGTTAATAAAATTTCCATGTTGCCAAAGGTTGGGACAGGTTTAAGAAAGGATATAATGGTTAAGGAGTTGGAACAGATTAAAACTACACTGCTCCCCCTTTCTTTTGAAATCGATCTTTTTGTAGGATATTGCAACCAGTTGGAAGTATTTCTGTGTGTGATATATGTGGCTTTAGCCAAGCTTCTGTAACAGGTACAATATCAGGGGTATATTGAGAGAGCCATACATGAAATTCGGTAATTTTGTTATAAATACTCTGTATGTTGATTGTTATAATGAATACGTTTTGAGTGTTAGTAGGGGACTTAGAGAAGGGAGAGGCAGTATGGCTGATATTGGGAGAGAGGGAAGGGTCAGGATTTGGATGTATGTCACCACTCTGAGATAGTAACAAGAGGTGATGTGACTTTTTCCAGAGAAAGGGAACATGGGAATCCTAAACTGATCTATTTGTAAGGATTGAGACAGGATTGGCAATGCTGCTGGCTGCTGTTTTTAGGTACTCACTTAGAAGGTCATCAACTGAAGAAGGACATGGTTTAACTTTGTTTCAGTGTAGTTTTATATAGGATGTGGGCACAGGTCTGAAGGTGGGAGAAGATGTAGTGGTATGTGGCTGTTGGACATGGCTGGCTTTAGCTGTTGAGGATTTTTTGGTTAGAGATGTTATACTATCTATAAAATAAGATTTTAACTGTATTGTAGTTTTGAGAAGTGAGTTATCAGGAGAGGGATTTCTGTATTGTAGTTTTGAGAAGTGAGTTATCAGGAGAGGGATTTGGGTTGCATTTTTGGCCAGAATGTAAGATTTCTTTAATGGATGTCCAATTTTTTTTAGGGTTGGAAGGAAGGAATGAGTGCAGGGCAAAGTAGAAGACAGAAAAGATAGACTAGGCTAAGAAGGAACACTGGCTGGCTAACAAAGAGGCTAAGAGAGAACTTAACAGTGGCAAAGAACAAGGCATCACAGAAACTCTAGCAGCTTTTGTAAGGTATCTCAGTAGATAGCAAAAAGGTCTCTATCGGGCTGCAAGGCAATGACAGAAGACAAACAAAATTGTCATCCAGTGTCATTTCTAAGGGATGCCAGCAGCAACAAGTTCACTAGTCCAGAGGACATTAAAGACAGATTGAAGAACTGCTTCAAGAAGCTTGTGGCTGTGGAAATCCCCAGAGAAGCTGTAGTGCTCTGTGCACTGTTTATGATGAAAGAGGTAGAAGAACCCACCACAGAAGTAGTATAAAGATCACTAAGGAAAATTAAGCCATGGAGAGCAGCCATAGCAGATATGATAACGATTTTAATTTTTTAGGGGAGATTTGGCAACTGAGGGTTCTCATTGCAGCATGAGCTGAGTAAGCTTTCTAGTGCCTAAGTACAAGAACAAAGGAGAGATTCACAACTGCAGGAAGTACCAAGACATTAAACTTCTGTCACACTGTCTGAAAGTGCTGGAGAGGATGACTGATAAATGAATATGCAGAATAGTAGAAAGCAAAGTAAGATGGGACCTGAGCAGTTTGGAAACTGGCTGCCTTAAGTGAGGGACAAAAGTAATGGATTTCTGCAGGCATACAAACATGGGGGCAAGTGATTCTTTTCTATATGTATTTTTACTAGCACTATTTTTCCACTTTTCCAATATGTAGAAAGGAAAGTATATATTTTTTAATTTTATTTAAGTGTGCAAGTGAGTGAGTGAATGAATGTAGATGTGTATGTGCTTATGTATAATATATGTATGTAGATATCTTTGCATGTGTGGCACTAAAACATTTTAAAGAAAATGGATATGACAACAGAAATAAAGACATCTGAGTAGAAGCCAAAGTATCTCCAATTGCAGAGCAAGGCACAGAGAACAAATTACAATGATATGGGCACAGTTGCAGAAAAGTAAAATACAATCTGGTGATGAAGATTTGGAACACATAAGAAGAAAACAAGAGGAAATAAAGACATCCAGCAAAGAGATGGATGGATTATGTGAGAGAAGACTTCCAGCGGTCATGCATGACTGCCTAAGAAGGTCAGAGAGTGGCATTGAATTGAGAGAGATAGAGGCACTTGACAAGACCTCTGACCCAACCCCATATGAAAAAATGGGAAAAAGGAAGTTGATTATGATGATGATGATGATGTTTGAGTATATTGAGCATGTATACCAGTATGAGTAGTGCAACAGAAAATGTGATCAGGCAAAACTGGGATGTAGTAATTGGTGAATTCCCGCAATTTATACATAGATGGGGAAAAGCCTAAGGAAATGGTTTAATAATAATCACTATTTAAACATACTAATAAGAAAAAAAGTAATGACAGCAGATATGCATGTAAAAGCTGCAGTACTTGTAGCTGGACAAGAAGAATACAGTGCCCATAAACTGTAGTGATTCAATAAGGCATGCAAAATAGGTATATAACATTTGGAGTAAACACAAGAACATTAGTTACTTTTGATAGAGATCAATAATGGTATGCAAAGCACTTGTATACAATTTATGCTAAAATTATAAACACACATTTGCATTTAATATCAAAAGTGTTTGCAATGCTAGGAGTTACAATCTGTATATACAAATGTTCTGATGTGAAAAACAGATGAGTTTTAAATGTAAGAAAGAAGAGAACATTGATGCTAGCAGCAAGGAGAGAAATATGTTGAAAGGTCTGTGCAGTAATGCTAGACACAGAAAGATGCAAGTAGTAATGTTAGCTGCAAGGATATGACACCACTGAATTTCATAACTATGTCAGAGGAAGAAGAGGCGAGTATGTTTGGGTTATCTAACTGTTTTCTTGAAAGCATGAGCAGAATCATTAAATAAAAGCTAAAGTTAATTGTGTAGATCCATTAATGTTTACTCAATCTGCAGACCACCATGAGCATTTCATTATATAGCATTAAGATTTTGAGTTAAATGGATTTCTCACTTAGTCATGAAATTATTGTGTCCATATTAGGACTATACATATGTCACTGAACCTGCTACTCTTATCAACTGAAATTTGAATTTCTTATTAAAATGTGTTAGATCACTTTAAGTTGCCTGAACATTATGTGATTATATGGGATCTATATCAGATGATCAACTTTTCAGAAAGTCAAACTTCATATGGTCGAGACCATATGATCAACTTTCCGAAAAGTTGAACTAGACAAAACAACAAAAATCTAAAGTTTTGCAGAGGGCTATGCCCCTTGCACCCCCCACGTAGGAGGTAGTTGCACTCCCAACTTCCCTTGCATATTATATATGCCAACTCCAAGATCACACTACAGTAGAAATGGTAAATTCCCTGATCCACATGGTACCACAATCTCCATACAAAAGCTCTAATGGTTTGGAAAGTTGATCAAATGGTCTTGACCATATGAAATTCAGCTTTCTGAAACTTCAGTCTTCTGAAGGGGATCCAATCATATGACATCTTCTTCTTTTTTTGAGAAAATGAATTAAAGAATTCAGCATTTGTGTTCATTCTGAGGAAGATGAAATAAAAGTAGAAACGTATAATATTGAATGCTTTGATTATATTTGATATGAAAAACTAGTCCTAAGAAAAAAATACTACAACAGTGTGCAACTTTTTTTCAATAATAATATAAATTAAAACAGAAAAGAGAACCATACTCAATTTTGCCTGTGGAGCTGAAACCTGCAGTTTAATGTAGAACATTCTAACACATACTAAAGTGAAAAGACATACATACATCTAGTAAACTTCTTCTATATTAATTTAGTTTATACTTCTAGTGAGTTATTACAGAAGTATACATTTCACTTCAACACTTAAATGATTAGTGAGTCTATATTTAGAGCAAATCATGAGGGATAGGTGTTGAGTGCACACAAAGAATGTTATTTTCAAAATGTAATCTTACAGTTAAAAATGTTTTATGTATTGCTTTGGCAGTAAACGCAGCAAATGTGAGTATGCAAAATTTACAAGCAGTAGTATATAACCAAGTAAGAGAACAGTAGAATACAGGGCATGGTTAGAAAGGTATGGTTTATAGCAAAGGTTGACTTTCTTATGGGTACATGGATAAACAGTACACAATTTCTCATGGTAAATTTAAGGAAGAAAAAATACATATATTTTTCTTACAGCTTGGCAGACTGCAAAAGCCTATATGATTAAAATGCCATTTTGATAAAAAAAATGTGCAAAAAGAGCTGAAAGGAAGCTTAGCAATGGTGCGTCATTTGTTCCTCCTAAAGAAGAACACATGGGTACAGAATGTTCAGCAGATACACTAACTGCAGAAACATCAGTGGGCATATTTTTATTACATACTATGCACAGTTTAAGTTTGTATAAAGTTATCCCATTCCTGCTTCAAATACAAATAGAAGACAGAGTTTCAGTTTTAAATATGGACCATTAGGGATATACCCCGGGATTCATGAAGCTTGCGCCAGGTGCAGGCGTAGCGTTGGCGTTCCAACACCAAATATGGCCAGCGAGCGATCCAGGTATGAGTTGTTTCCACGTGGACTACCTGCACACACTACGCCCGCACAATTCCTGGCCCCTGTATGCTAATTACCCCATTTGCAGCAGTGTAGCATGCAAATGAAGGTATTTAGCAATCCAGGAAGTGGTGCAGGCGTAGTGTAAGCATGCAGAAATGTAAACCGTAAAAAAATGGATTAAATTTTTGCAAAAATAAAATCGGAGCCATTACAGCTGGCCAAACACATGTATTATATTGTTAATATATGCCAATGGCTAAACATATAGCCATTGGCATAAAAAAACATTTACAAAATATAAAAAGAACATTTAATTTCATTTTTCGCACTATCATGAAGTTTAAGCACAGGGCAGCGGTGCGCAAACCATATCACAAGGAAAATAGAAAAATATAGAATAAAACTGCAATGTAACACATATCATGATTTCCCCATAATAGTCAATGGCAGGCATGTTAAACCACACCATGGTGCAAGGGTTGCTAAGGGGCTGTGACAGTGTTTTGCGTGGTAGCTAGGAATTAGTAGGCAATGCCATGCAAATGAGAGAAGTAATAGTGAATCACAGATTCCCCGCTGTTGTAAGGATGCACCTCACAGTGTAGCGTTATAACACCAAGGTGTGCCCTTGAGATAGAAATGACATCAAGAGAGGAATGTGTCATCTTTGCTGTAAGCAGATTGTAGCATTGCTAATCTGGTGCCCCATAGCTAAGCAAAGCTGCAGGAAAGGGATGTGCTGAACCGGCTATAGCTTTGTTTAGCTGAGAGCACACAAGGTAACCGAGTATGCATGTGAACGGAGATTAAAACGTGCTTAAACTCAGTAAATGGGTTTGCGTGGCACCCACCAGAGCTGAAACAGGAAGGATATAGGAAAAGAATAAGGAAATGCTGCAGCAGGAAAATTGGAGTACAAGTGACTAATTAACATCTAGGAACCTACAATGGGCCATTGACAACAGCTAACAAGGTTGCAAGCAGCTACCTGCAGAACAGGAAAGGGGAGGGGCTGTACTGCAAAGAAAACAGTAAAGTGTCACAGCAGAACAAAGCAGATTTGCATTATATCAGCTACAAGACACATTTTGCAGCACATGACTGGGTAGGGAAAGTACAAAACAAGAAAGACGGCAGGTGGAGGCATGCCAATAATGGGAGATAATCCTGGTATAAAAGTGAATTAAAGGGCAACAGATTAATCAAGGCATGCAAGCATAACTCCACACTAAAGGCCCCACACTTGCAGTACTCACTGTAAAACCCATAATTAAGATACCCTAGAGCTGAAATTGCTCATACACACCCAATGACATCAGCAGCATCCACAGTACAATAGTATAAATTGTGAAAGCACCTCACACACACTTATGTATTTCCATGCACTCTGCACCATTGATGTATACAGAGGGGGAACTTTTAATATGTACATGTTAGGAGCTGCCATAGCTTTGATCCACCAGCATGTGTTTGAGACTGAAGGTGGTGTGGAGGATGATGCGCACAACCACCCCAGGCACCAGAGGAGGAGAAGAGTGTTCAGACCCAGAGTAACCTACCAGGGGCTACATGATCTGGAGATAGTAGAGCGTTACAGGGTGGACAGGGACACCCCACAGCAACTTGTGGAGCTGTGCCGGCCATGCCTCAGAGCCAGAACAAACAGAGGGGAACCCATCCCAGTGGATACGAAGGTATGTGTAAGCCTGAGAATACTAGCTGCAGGTACCTTTCAAAGACCAACTGGGGATATCATGGGGATCTCACAGGCATCAGCATCCAGGGTACTACACCAGTTCCAGGATGCCATGTTGCCATATGCCAATGAGCACATATACTTCCCCCAAATGCAGGAGGAGTTGACCAGCAATATGTGTCTCTTCCACCATGTGGCAGAATACCCAGAGGTACTGGGTGCGATAGACTGCACTCACATACGCATCAGGTCACCACCCAGTGAGCAGGGTAGGAGCTACATAAACCACAAGGGATATCCCTCCATCAACTGCCAGGTCATGTGCAATGCCCAGGGCATTATCATGGATGTGTGTGCTGGCAGCCCTGGAAGCTATCACGACTCCCACATCTGGCTTGCCTCACAGCTGTATCAGGTATTTGCCAGGGGGGACATCCCATATGGCCACCTGGTGGGGGATGCTGGCTATGCACTAGAACCATGGATGATGACTCACCATCAGAAATGCACACACACGCATGCAAGAACGCCATAATGAGGCACACGCACAAACCAGAATCATCATAGAGTGTGTGTTTGGGATGCTTAAATCATGGTTCCATTGCTTGGACATATCTGGTGGAGCCTTGCAGTATTCTCCAGGCACGTGTGCCCACATCTTCATAGCATATGCCATGCTACACAATATGATCCTGCGGAAACAGCTGCAGCAGGGACAGAATGGTGAAGGCCCTCACAGCCCACCACCATTGCCAAGGGCCCCACAGGCACAGAGGTACTCAGACCATGAACACCCTGAGCCAGCCCCAGTAGGAAGATGGAGGCATGCCCAGTATGCCCATGCCTTGGCAAGGAGGGAACGTATAGCACACACACTGACAGTGTAGGCACCTAGGGACTGACACTTTTCTCCACCTGCACACACAGTAAACATGGATGGCACACACACAAGACTACCTGTAAATTGTCATGTATAGGCAGTCTACTGTGTGCATCCAACATAGGCAGCCCTCAACTATTGCACGCACAACTGCTATTGGCACAAGGTAAATCAACACCTGAACAGTAAATTAAGCTATCAGCATGTGTTGATACTGTATGTATAGATTCATAGGTTCATAGGTAGGTACTTGGCTAACTGCCTGAGGGCATTCATACACCTAGCCAAAATGTGTCAGCCTTTGCCACTCCATTGATTAATTAACTGTCCCTCTGTGGAGCAAAGCCAATGGCGGGATCCCTGGGGTGTATCTACTGTTCCCTATCTATTCTTCAAGGTTTCTCTTGAGGAGTGTTAGTGAGGGGCTCTGTATAATGTAATTAGAGATGTAGTTCCAAAGCTTGGGGAGTTTCTGTGACAGGAATCTGTCCCTCCAGCATCTTCTAGTTATTGTTGTGGCAAGGTTTAGCTCACTACAGCGTGTGGTTCACTGTGACATTGATTCCCATAGGTGGAGCATATCCATTAAGCCTGAGTTGGACATGGCTTTATTGACCAGCAGAGATCATCTCTGAGTAAACAAGATGCCACTGAGTAAAGCAGGAGTTTATTCAGTCTGGCTGCATAGGACATATGTTTGAGGCCAGTAATCCTCTTGGCGAGGTATGTTCGTGGACCTTCCAACTGTCGGAAGTGTCTTCTGAGGTACATCCCAAATGGGTTATTATACTTTATAATGGGACTGATGAGTGATGAGTAAAGGGGCACTATAACCTCAGTATGTCTAGATGCAAACCCTTTAGTAATCAGATGACCTACATAGAAGGATGTCCTAACCACTTTGGAGATATGATTGTCAAAAGAGAGATCACTATCTACCTTAGTCCCCAGATACCCTATTACCTCATCTGTATTAAAGTGGCTGCCACTTATGTGTTAATATGTGGGTGTTTAGTTTTTCCAAAATGGAATGACCATGTGGTTTGTGGCACTTAGCTGGAGTCCATGACTTTGATACCCTGTGTCGGTCTCTGTGAGGCCCCTTGAAGGATGTATGTGTCAGCTGGACTGTCAATTATGGCTCCCAGTTTGCAGTCATTGCCAAACATGGTCTGCCATAGTCCACCTGTGTTTACCTGTACCTCTGAGAAGTATATGCCAAACAGTAGGGGTCCCAGGACTGAAACCTGTGGGACACCAGCTGTGACTGGTTAAGAGTTGGACCTGGAGGCTGCTAGTCTTACCATGTGGGTTCTGTGTGTAAGCCTGTTGGCAACCCATCCTGTGATGTATGGATTTATGTACAGGCTGGTGAGGTTATCAATAATACCTGAGTGGGGAATGGTGTCAAAAGCCATGGTGAGGTCCAGGTAGTATGTGTGAACTGCCTCTCCTCTCATCTAATGTCTGGGTGACTGTCTGTAAGATGTCAAACAGGTTCAGTAGGCATGATCCGCACTCAACCAAGCTGACCTGGGTTGGGTCAAGTGTTTGGAGGTTACCAATGTCTTTGTCAATGAGTGCCATGAGGATGCACTCCATAGCTTTGCAGACCAGGCTAGTCAGGCTTATGGGGTGGTAGTTACCATGGTCAGTTGTGTTTCCACCTTGGTGGAGAGGAATAACCATTGCTATGCACCATTGTATGGTCATGTAGCCTGTGTAGAGGCTGAGGTTGAAAAGCTTAATTAGGTGGGGGGTTAGTTTGTCTCGTAATGTTTGCAAGATCCAGTCTGGGACACCATCTGCCTCCTCTGATGCTGTGTTTTGTCGTCTGAGATGGCAATTTCCACCTGTGTGTCTCTGATGTCTGGGATACTGTACTTCCTGGGTATTGTTGTGGGCTCTTTAGGGGGTAAAGTTTGCACTGAATGTGTCTGCAAGGATGTTGGCGATATCAGTAGGGTCAGTATATTTTGTGCTATATTGCACCATCACAGTGCAAATCTGTGTGTTACTACTTAGACCCTTGACATAGCCAAAGAAGGCTTTGTGGTTATCTTTCGAATCCCTGCCTATTTTCCTGTTGATGTTAGCCTTGGGTGATTTCATGAGGGACCTATGTTTCTTACTAATACTGATCACGGATGTCTGCCCGTCTTGGGTTCTGCTGTTTTTCTGGACTACTGTCCAACCTCTGTTGTATAGCCTGCTTATTGCAGGGGTCCACCAGACTGGTGTCCTTGTCTAGGAGGAGCGAGTCTTGGTTTACCAGTGATGGCGTGATCCATACATCCTTGTAGGTGCTTATAGAGTGCATTTGCAAATCTTTCTGTATCTTGAGCAGTGTTTTCCTTTAGTGTGGGGGCTGCAAAACCTCCCACTTCTGTCTTTAATAGTGTGAATTTAGCTGTAGGAAAGGTATTCACTGTGGTTTCCTTGGGTGGGGGAGATGGTTGAGTGTGGAAATCATCAGTGAATAGTCCATGATCAGATCTCACCAGTGACTGGTTTACCTCTGCTGTGGTGCACCTGTCGACCATGTTAGTGATTACCACTTCTAGTATGTTTCCACCTCTCATTAGGGAGTTTACCATCTGACACAGGGCATATGAGGTGATAAATTCCAGGAAGCGCTGGGCCTGGAAGTGAGTGCTCGAGTAAGTTTCCCAGTTAATGGTAGGGTAGTTGACATCGACCAATACCAGGGTGTTCTGTAGGGCTGTCATGTTTTCCATTGTCTCAAGGTAGGAGGAGTGGTGGTCCTGGGTCATGGAGGGTGATCTGTAGCAGGCCACAGTTTGCATTGCAGTTGTGGCTGATGTTAGCTGCACATGGATGATCTCAGAGGTATCATGCTGCCCCACTAACCTGGAGGTGCAGGTATTCCTGATGAATATGGATACACTCCCTCCATATCTGTGTCAGTCCATGTTCTGTGGCGGAAATTTGTGGTATGGGTTGTAGTCCGGTAGTGCTGGTGTGCTCTCAAGAGCTTTAAAACAGGACTCAGTTACTGCACAGATGTTGACGTTGTCCATACAGAGGAGTGCTGTGAGTGCTTGCATGTTGTGATTGCAACCCCTGGCGTTGAGTAGCATAACCCTCAATGATTCTGCTATTGTGTTGTTTACAGAGGTGGGAATCACCTTTGAGACTTGCCTAAAAAGGCACCATGGGGGCGCCAATAGCCTTGGCCAGTATTCCAAAGCCTAAGGCTGACACATGCAAGCCGGTATGGTATTGCTGCATGCATGTTACCCATCTGTGTGTGTTTCTCATCTTTCCTGTAGGTAACCTACTGGTAAGCAATAGAAAGCCTTAAACGTATACAAGTCTTCTAGCTTCCAAGATAGGCTTTTGGAGGGCTTAAGTATCAGTATTCTGTATGTTCTTGCTGTACTTAACTGTTTTCCTGACTACATGGTGAATTTTCACTGTATATTGTGATCTGAAAGCTCTGTTTATTTGTGTATTATGTCTGTGATGGCCTGCACTTTAGAGATTCACAGATAGGTAGTAGGCTATCTGCCCAAGGGCATTTAGAAGCATAGCTGCAGTGTGTTGTTTTTTTCCGCACCATTGATGAAGTAACTGAGCCTCTGTCAAGCATAGCCAATGAAGTGATTCCAGGCAGAGTTGCCAGAAGCTGTTGAGAACTGGAGTGGCAGAGGGTGAAAGGGCACTTAGTGATCTAAAGAGGGCATGTTAACATGAAACATCGACACCATTCAATTTCCCCAACAGGTCTTGCAGCTATAAAACTGGAGAGGCTCCCCCACCCCCTGGATGTATGGTTCTGGGACACATGATAACAGGGGTGTATGTTCTGTTACCCGTTCACACATCAAGGTTTCTCATGAAGTGTGTCAGTGAGGGGCTATGCCTAATTTAGTGAGGAATTTAATTTATAGTCTCTCATTTCATTTGTTATGTTTTTATTTCAAGAGTAAGTGAAGCTCAGTGGGTTTGGGTGCCTCCGCCCTTTGCTTAGCCTAGCTTACACATAGAAATCATCTAAAAAGGGAATAGGCAGACACAACGTTAATATCAATAGTGTAATGGTTACAGCATTTGCATAGTAATTATGCATTCCTGGTTCAAATCCCAATAAATTCAGATATGTTTTTCATGTTAAAAAGTATACCTTAACCACAGCTTGCATATCTAGGTAGTATTCTTCAGTATAATAAACATTTGAAACACCCATATATACCCATGTGTGTTGGAGGGTAAAGTCAATAGAGAATGTAATGTTATGTAAGCACATAGTGAGATGTTACTTCACTGAAATGTATATAGATCCTGAGTAGTTAGCAGATGTGGCCGTGTTTGCGCGCACAGGTTATAAGTTTTAAAGTTTGTTTAACTACTGCTTTAATGTTGCACAAACACTTTTAAACATGCTTACAGATGTTTAAATGAGCCTTATTCTGGAGTAAAACACATTTTTAAAGTATCGCAGGTGTTGAACCCTGGACCATGCACACCATAGTCATGGGACTTAACACTAAGCCATCTGAGCTGTATACGTGTTTCATGGTCTTTAGACTACACCTTGTACTATAGGCATTCCACAGTACTGACCACAAATGGGACAGTCACTTTGTGTACATATGTACAGTACATTGTAATGTACTGTAGTTTGTGAATCAACATATACAAGTCTACATATGTATAACTGTTACAAATGAATACTAACTATATATATATATATATATATATATATATATATATATATATATATGGTTCTACCTGACTTCACCGACACCGGAACATCGACAGCGAAATCGAGCCGCAGAAGAGCGAAAGTGCAGAAGACCGCGACGGGACCCAGAAGATCGACAGTGCAGAAGACCGACCGACGGATGAAAGCACCGGCTGAGGATGCCGAAATGGGAAAAGGCTGTGTAAGTATGCGGTAGTGACGGACGTTAGGGTCGAAGTAAGGTAAGTGTGGATAGGGGTGGGTTAAGTGAGTTAAGGTTAGGGTTCGGGTCAGGTAAGTGAGCGGTTGTGAATGTGTTTGGGTTAGGGGCGGGATAAGTGAGTTAGGGTTAGGGGAGGTCAGGTAAGTGTGCGGTAGTGATTGTGTTTGGGTTAGGGCGGATAAGTGAGTTAGGGTTAGGGAGGCGGTCAGGTAAGTGTGTAGTGACGGACCTTAGGGTTAGGGTTTGGGTCAGGGTTGTAGGTAGTTGTGTATGTGAGGTTTAGTGTGGGTTTGCAGGGATTTTGGTGTGCTTGTGTTGTGTATGTGGTTTTGGATGGGGAATGTGTTTTATTTGTTGATTGTGTGTGAAGTGTATAAGGTTTCGTGTTTGTGTACCGTCGGTTTTCGTTGTCGGGCATGTGGATTTTCGTGTTTTGTACTGTCGGTTATGTGGTTTCGTGATTTTGTCGGTGTTGTGGTGTTTCGGTGAAGTCAGGTAGAACCATATATATATATATATATATACATGTCAGTGATGTCTGCACATAGATAGAAATATATATATAATATATATATACATATATATACATATATATATATATATATATATATATAATATATATATATATATATATATATATATAGTTACATCTATAGCCATATATATAAACATCTATGAATACACTTTGTGACACAGAAGCAATCCAAAGGAATTGAAGTGTACACAAAACACATGCAGCTCTGCTATTATAACTATTAATATTAACTTACTTCACCATAGAAGGGATGGTTGTTGTGTATGTGGAGATTGGGGTGGGGGAAGAATGATGGGTAATGAAATTATGCATCAAGGAGAGCCCGGGTTGGATGTTCAATAAGTGAACTGGAAGGGTATACATGGCGTATGGGGACAAGTATGGGGACAATATAAAAAAGAAACAAAACAAGAACCATTCTCATCCATAATACACCCTGTCAGGTCACATTGCAACACTTAATTCCACAAACATATGAACATTAACATGTACCATACATATGTACACCAACTGACTGTCACATTTGTTTTCAGTAATGAGGAATGCCCGTAGTAAAATGTATATTCTAAACACCATAACATTTGTACATATCTCAGATGCCTTAGTGGTAAAGTCAGTGACTCTGGTGTTCATGGTCCCGGGTGCAAGGGCTGTTAATTTGTTTTGAGGGCCAGAATAAGGGCTGTCGGATGCAGGTTGATTAAAGCACTTTTAAGCAGTTGTAAGCGGTTTTGCATAGGTTTGCGAGACGGTAAGTGGCGCTTAAAGATGGTTAAACGGATAAGCGCTTCACAGGTTTAACCTTTGCTTAATGTCGCGCAGACCACGGGCAAACCTGCTTACAGCCACTTAAATGTGCGTTAATCAAACTTTTCCTACCAGTGCCTGCTCTGAGAGGTAAAATAATAACCACTTCCAGGATTAGAACCTGCAACCATGTACACTAGCCTCAGAGTAACCTACCACTAAGCTACCAGAGATGTACCTATGTCAGCTGTGTATTCAGACAGGTTAAAACACAAAAGGGAGGATTGTGTGGAAATACAATATGATTTGGACATCCAAGAACTCAAATGGCAGATTTATTTAGACGCTTACAATAGACCAGGATTAAATGAATGTTGTACCATTGCGCCCATACTTAAGAACAATAGAATAAAAGGGAAATGAATTATTTGATAAACAGATGTTTATCAAGTATAATTATATATTTTTTAAATTTTAATTAATTAATTATTTTTTAATCTTTTAGTCATAGCTTAAGATTTTAGTTAAGGTAATATACTGGTCGTGCTTTTCATCATTGAGTTTATTATATGGTGAAGTAACATATATATACTCCATAAAACAATAGTATATTTAATTCGAGCTTTCAACACACAATTTGTATGTATAAACTATTGTGCTAATTTTAATTACAAAATGTATTTATTCATTATAAGGGAGTTTGATACCAACAATATGAGCACTAGAATATTAATATTAAATAATCAATTATATATATAGACATGTAAATATAAACATTTTAATATGGTTAATTGCATATATAACAAAATTAGTATTAAGAATATAGTATACATATATATACATTAAATTATTATTCATATTTGCACATGTGCAAGGCTTATTTATTTATTTAATTAATTGTTTATTCAGTTATTTATTAGTAATATATTTTATTAGTATTATAAACTATATACAATATAGAAACATATACATTATAGTTCAAGTGGAGAGAGTGAAGAAAATCAAGGTCGTGCTTTAATTGTTTGGATTCATTAATTCTTATTATATTGTGTGAAATTCTCTTTTCTTTTCTTTGTTGTTACATGTGACAGCATTGTAAGTTTTGCAACAGAACTAGGACAGGTATTTCTTTAACAGTTAATTAACTTGCAAATTACGTTCCTGATTGGAAGTAAATGGGTTTAACTTTATGTATTTAATGTATGTGTTTTAAGCAGTGAGGCATTCTGAAGAAATTCGTTGAGAACGAAACCTAGGTAAATTCGTTTGCTGTTGTTTGTGCTGAATAAACGGATATTTTATTCTACTTGTGGAGTTGAAAGCTCAATTTATCGGTTTGGGTCGTTTCTGTATGCTGGTGGTTGCTTCCTGTCAGCGGTGTATCCTTGTTGGGCCTTAATACGTGTCGAGTGGTTGGATTTTGATTCTTGTGTGGAAATAGGACAAACCGCCATGTACCCAATGAAAGGTGTATGATATATATACATATATGTATATATATATATATATATATATATATATATATATATATATGGTTCTACCTGACATAGTCGAAACCACACAACACCGACAACCACATCACCGACACCACATATTCGACAGTCCATAAACACGAAACCACACATAACCGACAACGAAATAACCGACGGTACACAAACACGAAACCCCATACACTGCACACACCACAATAACAATTATTAAAAAACACATCCCATTCCACAAACCACACACACAACACAAGCACACCAAAATCCTTACAAGCCCACACTAAACCTTACCCTAACCCTAAGGTCCGTCACTATCGCACACTTACCTACCCGCTTCCTAACCATAACTCACTTAACGCGCCCCTATCGCTACCTAACCCTAACTCACTTAACCCACCCCTATCGCCCCTAACCCTAACTCACTTAACCCACCCTATCGCCTCCCTAACCCTAACTCACTTAACCCACCCCTATCGCCTCCCCTAACCCTAACTCACTTAACCACTATCCCCACAGACCGTCAATCTCCACACTTACCTGCCTCGCACCGTCACTACCGCATACTCACACAGCCTTTCCCCATGTCGGCATCCTCGGCGTTGGTGTTGTCATCCGTCGTGTCGGTCTTCTGCATTGTCGATGTTCTGCCACTCGCGATTCGCGTCGGTCTTCTTAAGCTTCGATCTTCTGGAGCTCCGGATTCCGATGTCGGTCTTCTGCGCTGTCGACGAAGTCAGGTAGAACCATATATATATATATATATGTATACTACTACTACTACTGTCTTTTGGCTTTTCCTGGTTAGGGGTCACCACAGTGGAACTCCGGTCCACTAATGATTGGCAGTTGATTTTTACGTGCTGGCTTGCCGGGCCTAATGCACAACCTTCAACGAAGGAATGCCCATTCACGCATGTCAACACACAGAAGACACTCTAACTGAGAATCGAACGGGCAACGTGTAACTGTGAGGTGACAACGCTACCGTAGCACCACCACCGCAGTAGACATATATATATATATATATATATATATATATATATATATATATATATATATATATATATATATATATATATATACATACATACAAGGGCAAACATACTGTCAGGTTGAAAGCCTTGGCAAGATGTAGATAGGCTATGTGAACCACCTTACCCATGTCTATGGCTTTAGTGACTGCTTCAAATAAGTCTATCAGGTTTAGGAGACATGATCTGCCTTTTACAAACCCAAACTGGGTGGGGTCCAGAGTTTGGAGATTACCAATGTCTTTGTTTATAAGTTCCATGATGATACGTTCCATGGCCTTGCAGACCAGGCTCGTCAGGCTAATGGGGCGGTAGTTCCTGGGGTCCATGGTAGCTCCCCCCTTGTGGAGTGGGATATGCCATTCAGCAGGCACAAAGCCTGAGATGAGGCTATGATTGAACATGGTACTTAGGTGGGGTGCTAGTTCATTCTGTTGTTCGTGTAGAACGCAGCCTGGGATGTTGTCTGGTCCCATGGATGCTGTGTTCTTGGCTTTGGAGAGTGTGGTTTTTAGCTGTGCAGTCGTGATTACAGGAACTTTGCATTCTTCCGGTACAGAGATAGGCTCTTTAGGGGGTGACGGGGGGGGGGGGTAAAGGTAGAACTGAACCTATCTGCCAGGATGTTGGCAATATCAGTTGGGTCTGTATATTTAGTGTCATTGTGCTGTAACTCAGATCAGATCTGAGTGTTGCCACTGAGATTGTTGACATAGCTATAGAATGCTTTGTGGTTGTCTTTAGAATCAGTGGTGATTTTGTTTTCGTAACTAGCTTTGGAGGATTTTATCAGGGATCGCAGCTTCTTACTGAGGCTGACCAGGGAGCTCCTCCACTCATGGGATTTTATTCTCTTTTGCAACAGTTTCTTCCTTCTGTTGTACAGTTTGTTTATGGCAGGGGACCACCAGATTGGCTTCCTTTTTTTGGAGGATAGCGTCTTGGTTCTGTTTGGGATAGCATGATCCATGCACTCATGTAAGTGCTTATAAAGTGCAATTGTTTAGGATTCAGTAGTCGTAACTGTATTGTCCATCTGCATGGGTTTCATGAAGTTCATCACTTCTTTCTTAAGAAGCATGAAGTTGGCTTTGGAGAAATTTTTTACCATGGTTTTCTTAATGGGGGGTGGGGGCAGGATGTGGATATCTAGGGTAATTAGCTTATGGTCGGATCAGACCAATGAGGCGTTGACTTCAGGTGTGGAACACCGGTCACTCATGTTGGTAATGACTAGATCTAGGATATTGTTGCCCCTGGTGGGGGTGTGTATAAGTTCATCCAGGGCATTGGAGTTTATGAATTCCGGAAAGCGTTGAGCAAAGGAGTTGGTACATGAGTAGTTTTTCCAGTTAATGGTGGGGTCATTGAAATTGCCCATTATTAGGCTGTTTGGTTGAACCTTAATATTTTCCAGTACATCAAGAAAAGAGCAGTGGGAATCCCGGGACATGGTGGGTGATCTGTAGCAAGCTACAATTTGGATTGCAGTTTTGCCCAGAGTTAGTTGCACTTGGATAACCTCGGCTGCATTATGCTGAGCAACTAGCCTGGAGGTGTGGATACCCTTAATGAATATGGACACACCTCCGCCTTTGGTGTTCCGGTCCAGGTTACATGGCCAAAAAGTGTGGCATGAGTTATAGCCTGGTAGTGCAGGGTGCTCTCTGGAGCCTTGAACCAGGTCTCAGTCACTGCACAGATATCGATGTTCTCCATTTTAAGGAGTGCCTTGAGTGAGTGCATTTTGTGATTTAGACTTCTAGCATTGAGTAGCATCACCCTCAGTTTTTGCTTGCCTGTTCCTGTTATGGTGGTGAATTTGTCACTTGAACCTTGCCTAAAAAAGGCACTATAGGGGTGGCAAGGACCTTAGCCAGTATCCGGAATCCCAGGGTTGACAGATGATGGCACCAGAAGCTTAGCCAATTGTTGAAGTCAATCATTTTGTCCTTGTACTGTGGCATCATTCTGGGTGATGGCAGAATGCTACTCAGGGCTAGGGTCATACCTGCCTGGGCTACAAGATCGGAGAGCTCTTCCATGTCTCTTTTCATGTAGTCCAGGGAGGTATGTCTCAGGTCATTCACACCAACATGGACAATGACAGAGTCATTGTATTTGTTGTGGAGTGACCTGAGTGCGTGGGTTATGTGGCGGATCCTGGCATCTGACAGGCAGCTGACAGTAACCTTCTCCTTGTTTAGCCTGGTGAGTGGGACATCAGTGTGCCTGACTATAGAGTCACCTATGACTCGTGTGTTGGGTATGTTGTTTTGCCTTATTGGCTGTGGTTGAGTGGCACACTGAGTCTGTGGGCTATGTGTCATTTGGGTTGTGTTGGGGGGTGGAGGTTGCTTGCATTTCTGCTTCGGAGGTCTGTTGCTTGAGCAGATTATTATTGAGAACCTCCATGAATTTTTTTTGTGTTTCTATGTGTGGATTTTGGTGGTGTAGATTTAGTGAGACTATGTGATGAGTGTGGTGTGGTGCAAGTGTTTACCTTCTCCTCTTGACTGTCAAGTTCAGTCTTGATTGGAGAGAGCTTTACCTCCAGTTTGGCTAGATAAGTGCATCTCTCACAGGTTGTAGTGTTGGGTGGTAGGAGGAGAGGGTTGTCTGTGTACATGAGGCAATTTCTACATTGCGCCAAGATGTCCAGATTCATCAGATAGATAGGAGAGAACACTGGGAGCTGACCCTTGGACATGCCTGAATAAAAAACTATTTTCCTCTAAGTGAGGAAAGTGAGTACAAGAGCTGTTTTTCTCTAAGCAAGTGAGGGAAGTAAGTACCAAAACTGTTTTCCTCTGGTAATGAGGAAGGTTGAGTGCTGTAGTAATTAGTAGGTTATTTATTGCTTACAAGTTCTGAACAAGTGCTGATCATGAATAAGCAAATTCAAGTGCTAAAACTAAGAATCTGTATCTGGACTAAACTAGTTACAGGAAAGAGGGGAAACAAGTGCAAATGTGGGCTTTTCAGAAAGTTGAGAGAGATGGAAAAACTGCCCAAATGGCCAATAACTACAATTTCTGGGCCAGAACCACTCCTTATGTGGTAGATAGATACTCAGCACTCAAGTGACCCATAATAGATCACATATTTTCTTTAAGGGTTATTGGCCATGTTCAGATGGCCTACACCAGCCTTCCCAATCCCTAGCTCTACTATGTAGCATGATGCCTACCCTGAATAAAGCCATGTCCAACACAGAGATGTTGGACATGCTACACTTACACATCCTGATTTCAAATAAACACATACTTCATGACATCCACCTTTCTAGTACAAGGATCACAACATGCCTGACAGATCCCTGTCCCATACACTTTACATACTCCTGCCATACTATGCATCCCTGTCCAGCAAAGCTGTATATTGCCTCTCTTTGATATATGGTGTGATGACCGCATGGCAAATATATCAGTAACCCTGTGGATCAGTTCTGTGGCACTGCTTGAACTGGCCATTGAAACTTTACTGTCTGTTGGCTACAGCTAGGTAACCTTTCAGCCTAGGCTCATAAATGGCCCAGGGCATATAGTCTACTAGTTCACTATGACCATACATGCTATAGTTGATATCCAACCCTGCAAATACCATCAGCTAGCCATTGTCCCATGTGTTTCACATGTGCAACATGGGTAATACATGGCAGGATGCTAACCTGCTGTACAGTGCCATGTAGATGTATATAGCAAAACACATACATGTAAAAGTTTCCATGAGCAAGTCTGCAGGGTCACAGGCCATGTCCATTAAGGCTGTGTATGACTATATATGTGACATATACACAGCATTAAGGTCTATTGCATTAATGTGAACACATTCAGGCATGTGCTGATAGGTAAAGACACCAGTACAGGCAAACAGACATGCCCACATCAAGACAACATCCACATGGAGTATGAGCAATGTCATCACTTGACACACACATATATGGTGATAACATCAAATCACCAGTACTTGTCAAATGTATGGGAGTTAAACATGTCAGTGGTGTTAGTGTCATGTAGATTCGCAAAGACATATTTGTAATGTTAATAAATGTGATACAGATGTATGTTCAGCTGTACTTCTGTACTTCCCTGTGAGTTACTGTGACCTGTCATCATCATTATGTCTTCGAGGTACGCTGCATGCCAGGCTGTCACCATACACCCGCTTGGAGGATGAGGTCCTCATTCCATACCTCCTTGACAACCATGTAACACTCTTCAGCCATGTGCCACAGGATGCACAGCAGTGGAATGCCCAGTGGGAGGAACTGCACAGGAGGGTAAATGATTTTGGAGGCCACAATTGCACCTATCAGCAGGTGTGCTGACACTGCACCAACATCATTAGATGGGCAAAACAGTGTGCAAATGCAATTGCCAGGGAACAAGGTGCAACAGGTGGGGGGCCACTCACCCAGCCCCCACTCACACATACCGAGGAGCTAGTGGCCAACCTGGAGACACCTGCAGAACTCCATCCACAAGCTTTAGCTGGTATTGTGGAGGTGGGTGTCTCACAACCACTGAGCCTGGAGTTGCCTGGTAAGACACTACTGGCCATATAACACAACTATATTTCATATAGTTACATGTGTTACTGTACAATATGTAATGTAACATCATATACAAGGCATGTATGCACACATGCCACATACCATAGTTTGCTGCTCTATGTATGCACAGATGTGCATACTCCATGGTATAGTCTATTGTATCGGCTTATGTGCTAACATGCACATTGCACCCTGTCGCTATCACACAGGTGTGGATAATGATCTTACTGCTGTGACACTCCTATTTAGGTTCCTCTGGCATTTCACAGTGACAGCAGCCTGTTGCAGGTGAGATTGTTATTATTTATCAGGCTCGATAATGCACAGATCATATTAATTGCATGCTATCTGCCATGTGGCCATTTAACAAATGTACATATAATGTATGGTGGCCCTGTTAATATATACAGGTCAGACCTGCAATGCATCACAGTGGTTACCCATGTGGAATAATTGAAGACTATATAAAACACCTACACTAAACCTCACAAGCTGTCATTGCCAGATGTGTGGACAGCTGTGAATACAATGGTGGAGGTGTAGTTCACTGTAGGGACATGTACTACAGATCAGCATTACACATGTGAGGAATACAAACAGTACTATACAGAGAGCATATGTATGCACATACTCTAAATGTTTTGGAGCTGGAGTATGACCATCCCACAGGATTCACCCTTGTGGATTATACCCTTGCTATGAATGTCACACAATGCCATGTACTATCTAACATGTCCATGACATTTAGTGGGCTGACTGCAATACTGCTCAACTATCCTGCAAAACATTATATTTCACATTCCAACATACCACCCTTTGTCTGCATAACCCTGTCCTCAGTGGAACATATGACATCTATGGGTGTATGTCATATGGGACAACACTGACATGTGAAATAGCTGTCCATCACAACCATTGGACAAAACATGTTTACACATGGCCATGGAGGATGGCCAGAGACATGAAGCAACACACACAGTAGAAGTGATGTACATGTGTGTACACCCTGTTGTACAGTGGCTCGACACAATATAAATATGGCCTTTGTGTAATGGTGATATTGCAGATGTGAAACACTAAACATCATACAAGCCTATGCACAGCTTGTGTAAGCATGACATCAAACCATCACATAACATGCCTTGAACAATTGAGTGTGTCATGACATGAAAGCATTCATCTATACAGTATCCAAATACATACATGTGTTGCACAACATACACATACAACCACATCAGGCCACAGATACAGTACATTCACCTTGCTGGTGTCAGATATCACTGTCATGCTTGCTCCTCATGTGTGTGAGGTACACAGATGGCATGTGGGACATGGAGTACTGCTAAGTTAGCCATGTCTGGGCATAGTTGCCAGGCATCAGCAATATGGTTGCAGATGTGCAGGGGTGCCATCTGTATACACTTCAATGACCTGTGTCACACATTCTACATTGGGGTTTAGTGTGTATACACCTCAGTGACATGGGTCACATTCCACATTAGATATGTATTGTATCTGAACACAGTCATGGCTATGAACTGTGTCTGTAACCCACACTGTATAGCAATAGTGAAGCCACAAGATGCCCTGCAATGGCTATGCACATCAGCTCAATGTGCAGTATGTCACTGTATATATCTGTAGGACGGACTGACAACATTGCGTCAGCTGAAGGTTCATGTTAGTATAACACGTCCCTGCATTGGGATACCATTACCTCACTGTATATTTGAAAGGACACCATTGTGTTAAACATATAGGCATGTCAGTCAACACATCAGCAGAAGACATGTCATACTACATGTGATTGGCAAGGACATATGCCACACATCAGGCTGGTGTACTGTTAATCAGTGCTGGTCTGTGGCACCATTGCAAAGTAGGTACAGCCACATGCACATTGTCTGTAGACTCAGCTCAGGGGTCAGCAGAATAATGTTGAACAGACATGCACTACTTTGGGGGAGATATGCAAGCTAGGGCTCAGGCAAACATAGTATTCACTCAACATACCCTTCTGCTCATGTCCTCCTCACACATAGGAGCAGTGGCCAACACAAAGCATCAATGGCAGATGTACAAAGGTCAGTGATGTTAACATGTGGGGTATATTGCACAAAACATGGCAGTGCAGTGCAACAGTGCATAGTGCATGCATTGTGTTGCAGGTTTGGGGCATAACCTACTAACACAAATGGAGCAACACAGGGATGTATGCTAACTACTACTATAATTGTGTAAGGTGCATGCCTTCTGCTATAACACAAGCATGCTGTTGTGTGCAACTCAGGGATGTATGATAACTACCACTATAAATGTCTAAGCTGAATGCCTTCTGCCATATCATATGCATGTTGCATGCCGTTTGTGTGTCTGTGTGGGTGGGTGTGCTCGTGTGTGTGTGTGTGTGTGTGTGTGTGTGTGTGTGTGTTTGTGTGTGTGTCTGTGTACTGTGCTGTATAACTTGTAATGTACAGTTCAGTTCTAGTCTGCCCCTCACAGGTGTTGATGTAGGTGCTGTGCCCTCCTGCAGTCCACCTAATGTTAGTGTCCCCACAGACTCTAGCAGTGATGATGAAAGTATGATTGAGGCATGGGCAGGGTTGTCAGGGGCTGAATCTGTGCCATTGGTTGCCATTCCACCTGCATCCCCCTCATCCCCACACACAGTTCTCATTCCTACACATCCCCCATCACCAGTGGCCATAGAGGAAGGAAAGTTGGCAGGTGGTAGCATAGAACAGGAAAGTGTGGAGACTATGGAAGGTGTGCCTGTACACCATGATCCCAGCCAACTGACTGGTGATGTCCCACACAGGCATGTGCTCAGTGCTGCTCATAGGCGGACCTCTGGCCAACATGCCCCTGCAAGACATAGCACATCAGCTGGTGTCACCAGATGCATGTTTCAGGCTGTAATGGAGGCACAGGCACATGCTGAATGGCACAACAGAGAAGGTCTGAGGCTTCAGATGGCTGCTGTCCGTTCTTTAACTGACAACATGCAGGCAATTGCAAATGCTCACCATCATCTTGCAGATGATTTGGATAGACAATTGGGAGACATGGTGGGAGTCCTTGACCGTGACATGTCAATCCTTGAGTGTGGAATGTCTGTGCTGGAACATCTGGTGGGAGTGAGGCATCGGCACGTGGACATAGGCCAGCTACATCACCTGTTGAAGGTCTACGTGAATGTGCTGCTTCACATACCCGCTCCCATAGTGGTGGTAGCAGCAGCAGTGCAGCTGGTGCTGTGCTGTCCACACCAGGACACAGCAGGCCACGTGCACATGGTCCTGTATGGTCCCAACAGGGACATGGTTCCAGTGGACATGTGTCATCAGACAGTACCCAATCTGGACCTCTGCCTGGTAGTGCCCGTGCAAACCCTAGCAAGTGCAGGTCACATGGCCGTGCCCAGACACCGTGAACTGTGAAACCTGCCCTGCACAGTCTGCAGCTGTCAATAATACCCCTGTGTAGGCCAGCCACATGCCAGACCTATGTGCATACATACACGCACACACCAGAAACAAATGTAGGGCACCTCAACACACACACACACAAACACACACACACACACACACACACACACACACACACACACACACACACACACACACACACACACATAACATCCACACATGCCCAATGAGATCAAAGGCCCTAACCCACACACACATAATGTCATCCAATGGTGCAGACTTGGCCTCTGGCAAACATTATCACCCTGTGCATATGATGATGCCTGTGCCGCATCCCTGTTATCCACACCATCGGTGCAGGGACATGCTCATATGATATGATGCACAGGGTGAACATACTAAGAAGACAATTGTAGATTACAATTGTTGAGTGGTGTTGACAAGCAGCAGACATACCATGTACTACAGTTTTAGAATGCATTTTGTACTTTTGACAGTATGTATCATATGTAACAATAGTAATTGCATGTTGATCTTGATGTTCTGCCTTCCTCTTTCACGTGTAATTGCATGTAATGGGGGATGTCAGTGTTTGTGGTTAGTGTCCCATATGTAAATGTAGACTACTCACAGGTCTGTATGGCAATACCTGCATGCACTTTGTAGCTTCCACATCACATTTATAATCTCCCAAATTTCAAACATGTTTACTGATCTAATGATCTAAGAGCACGATAGCTGTGTAGTAACCTACTGTGGCCACAGCCATCACATCCATAGTGGGTGATATCACAGGTATAGTTACCTGGAGCGGGGAGGAGGTAAAAGAGTGGTTTAGCAGATGACAAGGGTAAAGGCAGCTTTTCATTGGGAAGCAGTAATACCCACTCTCATGACAGGATGCATACACATACACACACTCAGGGATTCACAGACACAGCAACACACACACACACACACACACACACACACACACACACACACAGTTGCCAATGTTGGGATGAGAACCCCTGCCTATGTGCAAATCATCATTATAGTACTACGCAATTACAAGATGCGCCACAGAGACTACACATGTACAGGTAGTCTGAATGGCCTGTGATCGAGGACATCAACAGGGATACTAGATTGCGGTGAGTATATGTGGGGAGGGGGTTTATCAGCAGGTTATGTAACAACAAGCCTCTCCCCAGGGCGTACATGTTTACAGTTGGTTAGACTGCCCTTCTAAGATTGATGACATCAACAGGGATATTAGATTGCATTGAGTGGATGGGGGGAGGGGGTCTTGTCTTTTTACTATGGTAAAATACAGCCTCTCTCCAAGGACCGGACAGCCATACACACACACACACACACACACACACACACACACACACACACACACACACACACTCTGGCATTCACAAATATATACACCTATGTCACACACATATAGACACTTGACATGTGTGTGACTCAAACACCTGCCTATGTCTTGCTTTCTACACTTCACTCTGTACAGATGTCTACAACAGTGTACAGGAGAGTGAAAAACATTTGGGATGTATTCCCCACCATACGTGACATATATGGACACACACACGCCCACACGTGCCAGTATTGTGAATCAAACACCTGCCTATCTCATGATAGGTATTACAGAGCGACAGCACTATCGCACATGCTACAAAGTGTACTGAATCTTTCCTTTGACATTTGTGCCGATATATGCACAATATATGCACAGGGGAGGTGTTACTGTTCCAGGTGTCAAGAGGTTTGCCGTCAGTGTCACCCTTACTGCATTCTACATTGTGTGTCTTCCCCCTCAATTAACAAAATCATAGCTTAGAAGTTACACAGGTTATTGTAGGAATGGTTGTAACACATCTGTGAGCTGTCCTCAGTAATCATTCATCTGCAAAGTAGCCCCACCACTTAGTAGTTATGTCCAAACATCTGTCCATACCTAAAATACAGCTTACTGTACTTTGAGCATATCACCATATACAGTTGGCAATGTTGAGGCTGCATTGCAATTGCATGATGTACTAAGACAACAGTTACCTTCAAACATCAGACACTGCACATGCATGGAATCTAAACACACATCAATACATGTACACATATGCAGTCTCCATCAGTAAGTGGACTAGCAGGTCAAGAGGATACATTCCACACCTTCCCTACACCATGTGTGAAACCTAGCTGAGCATTACACCATAATGGATGTTGTATTCATGTACTGGTAGGGCACACAACCACCTCCACTGAGTAGCCAAGTGTAAATTTATGCCAACAGCACTTCAGCAAGACACACACAGCAATATTCCATGTCATGATCCCACAAACTGTTAGTTAACAGTTCCACTGTGAAGCCAGGGCACTGTAATGGTCAACAGTGAGCACATCATACTTGCCACACACACATCATATTTGCCACACACACCTCATGATTACTTGAAGAGTGCCAGCAATGTGCTCTATTTGAGCTAGGCATTACACTTTTTCAAGCATGTGTGAGGTCTGTGGCTTGTAAACATCTCACCCCAGCACGTTCTGGCTATTGCAGTAATAAGGTTAATGTCCAGACAGTGCACACAGCATGCATGGCTTGCAATTGTTGACATGGGGTATATGTAGGAGCTGTGGGCACACATGGCTGTACATGTCATGGACATATCACCTGTAACTACTCAGGAACACAGAGAGCATAGCTGTATTCCCCTGAGTCTGTCAATACAGGCTATGTGTGTAGGTCCTATGTTCCTGTTATTTGGGTATGTTTGTAGGCATTGCATTTGGTGGACATGTCTAATGACATGCATGCCACATGGGTTGTTGTATGATATGATAGGTGTCATGGGTGACCAGTAGAAAGGGAATATTACCTCTGTCAACACAGATATCAAACCTTATGTACTGTTATCATTCAGCAGCCATGGACCTATCTTCCATGTGCATGTGTGTAATGAATGTAGCCACCTGTATGTACAAAGGACAACGACATCAATGGTATTCTCATTTATGTTGCATGAGTGTGGGATGTACATATCCAGGGCAGGCACATCTAGGTCGTATCCAACCATGCGGGTGTTGTTTACTGGTGTTCAGCAACAGTCAACTGTGTTAATGCTGACAACATCTGAGGGACCATGGTATGTGTACAACTGGCCTGGTTACAAACAGTGATATTATTACATTGCATAACACATTATGCAACTGTGTCAGTACATGGGTACTTTGCACAGCTGATGTAGAGCTAGGTACAGTCCACCAGTCGAAGGTTATTTGGTGATCTACCATACTGTTTCATACCACATGTATGGATGTGCGTTGGTAGTCTGAGAACCTGGTGGTGGATGTATATCAGGATACAACATAGAATGCAGCTTTTGCCACTGTCACCTGTACCTGACATATCAGTGATGAATTATGTCAGAGTAGTGGTCTTTACTTGTGAGTAGCCTTTATGAATATGTGGACTCCACCACCTGTAGTCGTCCATACCATTGTCATGGCCCAAATGTCTGGATCTGAGTTATATGGTGGTAGTGCCTTTGTGCACTACAGAGCCTTCAGCCAGGTGTTCCTCACTGCACGGATGTCAGTATTGCCCATTGTAGGGTCTACATTGAGCAAATGGATTACGAAAGCCACACATCTAGCACTGGTTAGAATAAGCATCCAATGAAATTGTCTTGTAGGTGTCAAGGTGAAATTGTCTTGTAGGTGTCAAGGTATTACTTCTGTGTTTAGGACTTGTGCCTTGGAATGCCACTATATGGGTAAATGCGACCTAGGTATTATCCACACTCCCTTTAATCATGGATGCATGTGCTCTGTGACAAAGGCATGCATTCTTTCAGTCATGACATCCCGGAATGACAGACACTGGACAACGTCATAATTACAGCAGGACATTGGCTCATTATTTTGGTCAAGCAGTTGACACTCGTAACAAGACATCATTGTGAGTAGCAGTATTGTGCTTGGTATCAAATGCTACATCTAATGTGATGGACAGCAGCAGATGTTGTTTAGATGACCAATATCAGATATGCTTATTGGAGCAGTCCTGCTAATAATGACAACTAATAACACAGCTGGGAGAGGTCATCTTGACACCTGCACCTCAGTACCATTAGACAATGGGGCTCACATATTATGCTTACACATGCCACTGTTCCAAGTATAATGCCACTGTCCACAACCTGATATCAATGTATGCCTTTCAGGGCAGCAATGTGTGTGACATATGCTGTAGTTAGCATCCACCTGTGTGTCCCAGTTAACCTATTGTCTGTCACTTCCACACATGCATGATTGTGTATACTTCACATATATATGGCAGTACTTCATGTACATGTATGCATGTGCATCACACAGCACAGATGCAGATATATCATTTACGGGCCACATACAGGTATTTGATAGTAAACTTGTATGATGTGCATATATACTGACAGTTAAGATGTACATAGCTGTAAACCTGTGTGTTTACAATAGGAGTCCATTACAAAGTGTTCTGTACATCTAAGTGTATGAGCATGCACATTGTGGCCTTCTGTGGTTAGAATCAGAGTGCATCCCATAAGTGTATGAGCGTACCCACTGCCACTTTGTGTAATTTGAGTCAGTGCATCCAAACAAGCCCTTTGTTTCCAAGTGTATGAGCATGCCCAGTATAACCTTGTGTAGTTGTAGTCATAGTGCATCCCAAACAGCTCTGTGTGACTAAGTGTATGAGCATGCCCACTGTGACCTTGTGTAATTGGAGTCAATGCATCCAAACAAGTCCTGTGACCCTGTATAGTGATAGTAGTTGTCCATTCCACAGATGGACATACTCCAGTTCAGGGATTGTTGTTCTACAACTATACCTCTCAGGCCTACATATGTCTTACCTGCAGATGATGTGTCTTGTTTGTGCATACAGGTTGCAATGGACTCCTACTTTAAATACACAGGTTTACAGCTATGTACATCTTACCTGTCAGTATCCCTGTTGATGTCCTCAGTCCTAGAAGGGTATTCTGAGTGCCTTGAAATTTGTAATCTCTGTGTCACATCTCATAACCGCATAGTAATAGTGATCTGTAGATAGGCAGGAGTTCTGATCCCACCACTGGCAACTGTGTGTGTGTGTGTGTGTGTGTGTGTGTGTGTGTGTGTGTGTGTGTGTGTGTGTGTGTGTGTCAGCAAATGGCTGAGTGTGGTTGTGTGTATTTATGTCTGCATCCTATCATGAGAGTGGGTTTTACTGCTTTCCAAAGAGAATCCACCTTTTGCACTGGCCTTTATCCTTTACATCTGCTAAACCACCCTTTCCCCCCTCCCCACTGCAAGTAATCAGTCCTGTGATGTCACCCAGCTCAGAAGCAGAATCAGAGTAAGTGTAATTGTATGGGTTCTGTGGCACATACTCCAACTGCATACCACTCTACTAGTTACCTTTACATAGGCAAGACTTGTAAGCACAATACTGGCAAGTGTGTATGTTTGTGTGTGTGTGACTACCCTGTAGCCAGGCATACACATGTGTTATGTCTTTTAACATGCTGCACACCATGGTAGTCATCTGTGGTGAGTGGAGTCTACAAATTCTTACATAGTTAGGAATAGAAAAGAATAGACAGTCAAGAACGACTACTGTTGGGTGTGTTATTTTCCTGTGCCACTGTCGAGCAGTGACACAGATGTGGTCCCTGGGGTGTATGTCCATACCTATCATTCCCCAACCCAAACTCCACAATCCCTGGGGTGTATTTCCTTAGCCATCATTCCCCACCCCAAACTCCACATACACAACAACCATCCCTTCTCTGGTGAACTGATTAAGATTTAAATGTTATAAAATAAGAGTTGCCTGTGTTTTGTGTGTATGTCAATTCCTTTGGAACACTTCTGTGTCACAAAGGGTGTTCAGACATGTTTATATATATGGCTATAGCTGTGTCTGTGTATATGCATATATATATATATATATATATATATATATATATATATATATATATATATATATATATATATATATATATATATATATATATATATATGTATATGTATATATATATATGTGTGTGTGTGTGTGTGTGTGTGTATATACACATCCCGTAAGTGCATATATGTATTTAGTATTTAGTTATAACAGTTGTACATATGTAGACTTGTCTATGTTGTTTCACAGAGTACAGTTCATTCAAGGGTACTGTACATATGTACACAAAGTGACTGTCCCATTTGTTTTCAGTACTGTGGAATACCTGTAGTAAAATGTGTATTATAAAAACCATGAAACATGTATACAACCTGGATGGCTTAGTGGTAAGTCCAGTGACCTTAGTGTGCATGGTCCAGGGTTCAAGACCTGCAAGGGTTGTTCACAATGTCATTTAGGACTGAATAAGACACTTTTTAGCAGGTGTATATGTGTTTTCATGCCAGTAAGCAGCAGGTACACACAAGTAAAAGATATGTACAACTCACAGTACACTTGAAGTGCCCTTTTTTGGCAATCCACCACCATCCAATAATCCTCATCACCACCGCAATGTCACCCACCTAGACATGTACCTCTGGGACTGCTGTAACCCAGTAATCTCTGTAGCGCATCCTGTAACTGAGTAATGCTGTAATGTAATTAAATAGTTTGGAAGGTGTTCTAATCCCAGACTTGCCAACCATGTGTGTCTGTCTGCCTGAGAAGGGAACAATGCTTTTTAGAGTATTCATACTCCTTACAATTCACATACTCAACTTTGGCAGGGGTGCTGGTGTCACCCACCTAGAAATACACCTCTGGGACTGTTGTAATCCACTATTTTCTGTAGCGCATCCTGTAACTACATAATACTGTAGTGTGATAAACTAGTCTGGTAGGTGTTCTAATTCCAGACTTGCCAACTGTGTGTGTGTGTCTACCTGCCTGAGAAGGAAACAATGCTTTTTAGAGTATGCACACACCTTACAATTCACATTCTCAACTTTGGCAAGGGTGCTGATGTCACCCACCTAGAAATACACCTGTGGGACTATTGTAACCCAGTAATGTCTGTAGCACGTCCTGTAACTGTGTAATGCTGGAGTGTGATAAACTAGTTTGGTAAGCGTTCTGATCCCAGATTTACCAACTGTGTGTGTATGTCTGCCTGAAAAGAAAATAATGCTTTTTAGAGTATGCACACTCCTTACAATTCACATACTCAACTCTGGCAGGGGTGCTGGTGTCATCCACCTAGAAATACACCTCTGGGACTGCTGCAACCCAATAATTTCTGTAGCGCGTCCTGTAACTGTGTAATGCTGGAGTGTGATTTAGAACTGTGGTAGGGTTCCATCCACAACCATGGTAGTTATGTGTTTTCTGTGTGTTTCAATTTCTGTGTAGGGAGCAATGCATTATAGCCTACTCACTCACAGGACATTTACAATGCTCTACGTTGGTGATCCTGCTGATGTCATTCCTTGTCAAATACACCTCTGGGGAACAAGTTCCCTAATAATCCTCGTGGTGCGTCCTATAACATCTCCATACAGTAGTATGATATAGATTTTGGTCATGGGTTCTATACCCACACATGTCAGCTGTGGTTGTGTGTGTCTCACTGTCCATTTTATGAGCAATGCATTTTGGGGTACTCACTTGCAGGAAATTCAAATTGTCCTTCTTTGGTAACCCTGCTGATGTCATTTCTTGTGAAATACACCTTTGGGGATGAGATAGCCTGTAATTTCCTTAGTGCATGCTATAACTGCGTAATGCTGTAGTGTGATAAACTAGTTAGGTAGGAGTTCTATTCCAAGATGTGGCAGGTGTGTGTGTGTGTTTGTGTTTGACAATCAGAGCCTGTGTGTAGGTGGCTGTGAGTGTCTAACCACTGGACATGTTGAAGAGTGTTTTTTGTAGTTTTCCTATATGGTGGCCATATTATATGTCACAATGTCCACCTCACAAGGATTACAGATTTCAATCAGCCAAGAGACTGTGTTGGCAAGCCATACCTCTACATCTGGCAAAAGGCCTGGTGAACAAAATAAGGATCCCTACTATCACCCAGAATACGGTCTGAACCGATGTGTCATACACAAACACACTTGCCTAGAAAATCCCGCTATGTTGCTATTACCCTGCACATTGTTGACAGATAGTAGGCATGGTTTGAATGCAGTGGGCTGCAGAGGGCATGACACCCTGTCCACCAGTACAACAGGCACATAATTGCGGACAATGCGCCTTCGCTATGTTCCCCACTGGGCGCCTGCAACACATGTGGTGCCATCAAATGTGATCCACAAAGGACATACAATGCTTTACACACATGCCCTGTATGGACAGATGCCACTGACACCAGGGAATACTTGTATCATGCTATCAATGCAAGTGCAGGGTCAACCTGCTGTCTATTAGCAGGTCCTGCCACACCAGGCCAGTAATGGCACATCTGATGATAACAGTCTGTGTACACTACATGTGCCAGGCAAACCAGGTACACTTAACCCTGTCACTGTACATTAATGTGGGACGTGCACATCCCAGGCAATGTCCATGTCAAGGACTATCAAACACAGACATGGCATGCATTGCAAAGCAATGGCCGCACCAATGATAACCAGGATGACAGGACAGTTAATACAATGCCCATCTGTGTGGGACATTGCAGACACTACACCCCTGAACCACACTGCAGACCATTGTCAGGTGGCCTGATGCCAAGGATTACCCCTCACACAGCCTTGTACAGCCAACCACTACATACCCATGAAGCAATGCACACAAGCATCTCAGTACTGGCACCTTGTGTCTGCGTGTGGGGTATGATGTTCCCAACCACAGTCACACCCAGTATAACTCCCACTGGCATACTGACTGATGTCAGACATGCTCACATGCCCTAGCCCATAGAACCTCAGGATAACCCCTGTGGTGCATGTAATACCTGTGCATTACTGAAGTGTGGCAAACTAAGTAGTTAGGAAGTGTATTTGTGAGCCTGCTAAAGTGTGCCAATGTGTCTGAGTCCCTTAGAGAGTGTGGTTTTGTTGACAATGACATCTGTTCATGTGGACAGCCATGTGTGCTACACCTAATGTATGTCTACTATATCTCTGTTGCAGATGTCGCTCACCAGCACACATATATGTTCTTACAGCACACCAATATGTCAGCTATGTGGCACATGGAGTAACTGCATGCACTTGTAATAGTAATGTCTAGTTAGTCAGGGGTTTGAACCCCTGTACTAGTAAGTGTGTGACAGACGATGCTTAGGGTTTAGTCTCCCAGCCCTTCTCTGATGTACTTTGCCTCTGTCTGTCCCTCACACACACTCTCTGGTGGATGTGGAGATGTACACCTGCTCATCAGCAGCAGCAGCTTGTGTTTTGTAAGTGATGATCATGATCAAGTGATGACCTCTGCACCTATTGCAGTCCTCCTCTAGCTGACTGCATGTGGAACAGCTGTGGTGACATTTCCATAGCCAATTGCATGGAAACACAGTACAATATCTAGGAACATCATGTTGGTGTTTGCCCATGACAGTCGCTGTGAGTGGAACCTGGATCTGGTGTTTGGTAAACAGCATCACAGATGAAATGTGGATATTCCTCAAATGACATACACAGTGGAAAATAGCCTAAAGATGGGAGGGTGATGTGACAGACATGACTACAGCATGTAAGTGTTGCTATGCTTCATTCAGACTACTGCCAATTTAACAAGTTGTATGTGGTAATGGCTAGTCTGCATGTTTTAATAACTGAAAAGACAGTGCTCTGTTTGTGAGGAAACCTCATCTGTGGACTGGTCAGTGTGTGGATCCATTTGTTTCTTGTGTTACTCACAGAACACACATCTGTGAACTGCAGAAGCATAGTGTGAGGACAGCAGTCAGTACATGGTGACAGTAATGAGAGTTACTGCCATCGCGTCCCTGATTGGACATACATCACATGAAACAGTGGTATGACAGTCACTGTCTGAGGTTATCACAGTGACATGCCAATAGTGGGCCACTGTTCATAGCTGCAGTCACAAGTCATCTATGCTTTGGACAGATGTCATGCAGTATATATGCATGTGTTGTGCTCCCTCTGCAAATGTATGACATCTGTTGTCTTGGGTTGATGGTTATATTTATGCATGCTGTTATAAGTAATCCTGAATGCTGTTGACTATTACTGAACCATATCTGTGTTAAAACTGCAACACCATAGGCTGTATGGGATTGGAGGTCCCGGCGGAACCACCTCTCCCACTTCAGCTGGCCATGACACCGGACACCAGCACATCTGGGGCCCAGCCTTGGACCTCCACCTCTGTTGGCTCTGCACCACCTTCTGTTGGAGCCACCACAGAGGATGGGGCCTGCCCCCCTGGGAGCAGGTCCAGACAGGAACTTGTTGGCCATCGTACAGTCCAGGCTGTGGTGCGTAGGGGGCTCAATAAAGAGTTTTGACCACGGGTGGGGACCTCCATCTCACTGTTTCCATTTGGGGGCTCATGGGCTTGTGACTGCCAAACACCCCTCCCCGTCCAAGTTGTATCCCTCCCACGTGTCATATACCGCCCCTGTATGCTGTCTTGTCTGTCATCCTACCTGACCTATCCGCCACGAGCATACCTACTCTCCTTCCCCAACATCCCACTCTCACCTTACGAAAACAGAAACAAAAGACCAATCTGTTCCCAGAACAACTTTTGAAACATACATAGCTGTTCATTTCACACACATGTCCACTGGACACATGTAACCTTTTTAACTTGCATAACAACATGCTACTGTTGTCCTCACCCCTCTCTCAGGCACACAATCCTGGTATGTACATGACTCATAAAGGTTCCAGGTACACGTGATGCAGACGACCCCATTGTACACACGACACTACCAGTCCCTCTATGGTTACCCCATTTAACTTTTTAATGATGATGTTGCACACAGCACCTTGCAAGAGTACTGTTCTCATATAATGACTGGACAGGAACTGTTTTGTTACTGTAAATGAAATGCTCAAAGTAATGTATTTGGGCAATGTACAAATGTTTGCGTGTATAAATGACACATGTCTGTCTTAGGGATTCTTGATATTACATAGGACAACACCACTACATAATACAGAAGTTGCTGGTGTTTCCCTTTTCATTCTGTTTTACTGCTTTGTTGTCACATGGTATGTTCTTGATATATCTATATATATCTATATCTATGTATGTATATATATCTGGACATAAACACACACAGATACATCTACATAATGGAATACATTTCCTATACTGTTGAATGACTGTGCTGGATGCTATGTTTGTGATAACATCAGATGTCTGAATATCTGCCATGGCTTAGTGGTAAATCACATTGGCGGTGGTGTGCAGGGTCCTGGTTTCAAGCCTTGAAGAGGCTGTTTATTGCAGAACAAGGGCAATTGGATACAGAGTGATTAAGGCACTTTTAAGCAACTGTGAGTGGGTGTGCTCGGGTTTGCGTGATGGTAAGCAGTGATTACTTTAGGTGACAGTTCCTTACACTCAGTTACCTTCTTGTTTGCTTAACCTGTGTAGGCAGTGCTTACTCCCGTGCAAACAGGCTGTAACCTGCTCACTGCTGCTTAAAAGTGTTTACTCCCGCTTACCCCTGCACTAAGTTCTTTAAAAGAAAAGAAAAAAGGGGTGAAAGAAAAGTGGTGAAAAAGGGGCACAAAGAGGGAAAGACAGTAGGCAAGGTAGCTAGGGATGTGCAGGAAGGGTGTAGGGAAGGTCCATAGCTGTCCATTTCTTCTACAGCAACGGCTGTGAATATGCAATAAATTTGGTGGTACATTTAAATAATCACAACACTGAGAGAGGGGTGAGGACAACAATAGTATGTTGTGATGCCAGTTAGAAATGTTTACATGTGTCCAGTGGATATGTGTATGAAATGGACAGCTATGTATGGAGCGTGCATTTTTTGTGGGAACAGATTGCCCTTATTTTCTTTTTCTTTTACTTTTACGTGAGAGTGGGTTGTTGGGGAAGGAGAGTAGGTATGATCAGAGAGGATAGGTTGGGTAGGATGACAGACAAGACAAACAAGAGACGTACGGGGCGGTATATGACACATGTGGGGGGGGACCTTGGACGGGGAGGGGTGTTTGGAAGTCGCAAGCCCATGAGCCCACAAATGGATACAGTGGGACTGAGGTCCCCACCCATGGGCAGTCACCACTGCACCTTCACAGCCCAGAAGGTGGCCGTGCTGGGGGCTGTGTAGGAGGGGCAGGCTCACACTCTAGTTGTGCCACTCGGACCTCAAGCTGGCATAGGTGGTCTCAAATCTCCCTGTCAAGCTCCCTATGCACCACGGCCCAGACCGAACCATGGGTGACAGGTTCCTGTCCGGTCCCACTCCCAGGGGGGCTGAGCCCCATCCCCTGTGGCAGTTCCACCCAAAAGTGGTGCAGGGTCAATGGACAAGGTGGACCCAGGCTGGGCCCCAGATGTGCTGCTGCCCGGTGCCATGGCCAGCTGAGGTGTGACAGGTAGGTCGCTGTAACTGGCCTTCCCATATGAGCTATGTTGCAGCATGTTTAAGGCAGATATGGGTTAGTAATAGTCAACAGCATTTATGATTAGTTATAACAGCATGCATAGGTATTCCCATTACCCAGGGCACCAGATATAAAATAGTTGCAGAGCAGGCAGAACACATGCATATATGGGTAAACAGTGGCCATTATAATAACATGCAGGTTTCATTGATGGCAACAGAACACCAATACGGGGGTATTTTAACATGGCACATGCATGGAAACAGATGTGAATATTTATAAACCAATAGGACATAAGTCCCAACAAAGGTTAGGAGTGTAGACATACCAAATGAGTTGTGTAAATTGGTTATTTTTGCACATATGGTAGGGGTAAGAGAGAGAGAGAGTTCAATTAAACAACTAATAAATCCTTGTAATTTACACAAAATTCATAGTCACTGCAGTGGTCTGTCCCTTCCATGTATTATTACACTACCCAATGGCGTTATATTGTACAATGGTATGTTTGTAGATTACTATGTACGGGACCTGTGTCTTACATACAGGCTTGACAAGATGCAGATGTAATGTAACATGTTTTGAGACTGCTGACTGCTGTCATACACTTTGGGTGAGATGCTGGGATAACAGGAATGTTTACATGTACATTCTCTGACTATCAGTTATATGTCATTTACAGCTACCTACATTTCTTGGATCATCACACTAATTTGTCAGGAGAACATGACAAAAGTCAGGTGATGTGGGCCATTTAACAGGGCATACTGGGCAGATTGGAACAGCTGACTGGGCAGATTGGAACAGTTGAAGGGTATGAATATTTGAGCATTCTAGCATAATCTGTACAGTTGTTAAGTGTATATATGCATACAGCTTTCTTTCTGAACAGTCTAACAAACTGTGTGCAGTTGTGTGGAATGATTATGCATACAACTCACTGGTGCTCCTGGGATCCAAAGCCCTGCTGTGTGTGACAAAAGCATTACAGTTAAGATCACTGTATACTATGCTATCAGGCAATTGTTGTGAGGCTTTGCAATGTATTTAGTCTAATATGACTGACCTGTTTGCACTTCCAACATTGTTATACAGCACTTCGTACACATTTTATCTGCATACCACAGTGTGGGTAACACTGCTTACTACAACAGTACTATTTAATAACTGCAACAATACAACATATGACTGCAGAGTAAACAGAAGCAATGCAGGGGTTACACCTTTATTCGCAGCATATTACACAAATCTGTGTACTGGTACACTTTCTGAGGCTCTTACATTATTTGTTATGACAGTACATGCAGGCTATTTACTAACCTGCCTCAGGACGCATCCTTTGTAGCCTAGCATCATAGGCTTGATGGTTCACAGCACGCTCATCTACAGCTGTCAGAGAAGTACAGTGATATTTAGCCATACCTATCCATAGTATACACAAGCTAAGCAATTACTAACTACGTAGTGGAAGGAGTACTTACTCGGTTCTGGGGCATTCTGCATCTGCCTTGTTTCCTGGATTCACTGTTCCAGGACATCCCCCCTCCACCGCTTCAGGTCTGCATGGTGGTGACTGACCTACTCACCAGTCCGGGGGACACCTGTGGCACTAGTGAGGTCACGGACGAGACTGTCCCAGGCCTCCGTTTTGTACTGCGAGCCCTGGTACTGGCCCTGCAGTAGTCTCCTATCATGGTGCTTTACCAGGACCCATACCATGAATTTGGACTCCTGAATGCACCAGCGCTGTGCTCTAAAGTAAGTGCCTTCTCCCACTCCAGCCGTTCTGCCTCTAGGGGGATGCTACAACCAGTTATGAGCCATATTCCCACCTCTTCGGTTTAAGTAAGGCCGGATTCCCGCACTTTTCCGTAATTGGCCGGTTTCAAAAAGGCTAAGCTATGTCTTATTCATTACAGGTTATATATGTGTCTGGTAGCCATCATTCATGTGTACATACACTATATGGGGTCCTGGGGACTTCATAACTTTATTACAGTGACACCTCAACTCTGTGTTTACTGCAGTACTCCAATTCCCATATATATGGTCTGTAGCAGATTATAGAACATTACACTGTACATAGATTCAGTTCACATGTTTGATTTGATTTCCCTGTGGTGAGGATTAGTTTGCTGATACCTTCGTTATATGTACTGCTATCATGGTGTAGTGGTTAACTACTGTGACTGTGATGTATAGGGTCCTGAGTTCTAGCCTTGCAGAAGCTGTTCATTTTGTTGCTGGGCAGAACACGAGCTGTTGGGTACAGAGTGATTAAGGCACTTTAAAGCAGTTTTGAGTGGGTGTACATGGGTTTGCATGGATCTAAACAATGCTAACCTCCGGTTACAGTTTCTTACACTCAGTTAGCCTCTGCATTGCTTCACCAGTGTGATACTCGCATACCGGAGGCCAAACAGGCTAAAACCTGCTTGCTCACGCAATTGCAAATGCACTGCATTTGGTGTTTGCATCTGACGCTCACACCCCTGGGTGGGGGTGAGGACTACAATAATACCTTGTGATGCCTATTACATTGGCTTACATGCCTACAGTGGGGTGTTGTGACCATGTGTTCGTAGATGTGTAGTGGGTTATACAATGACATATATGGTCATACCATACTTAGCCATTTAAACTGGACTGTGCTGTGGTGCGACCCATATCGGGAATGGCTGCTATTAGGCGTAAGCATGCTGGTCGACTGTACAGAATCCGCGGCCTGTCCAGAGTTTGCTTCATACTATTGATGTGTTCCTCTTACAATCTGCACCTGTCTGGCAAATAAGTGGGAACTGACACCATTAAATGTTGTTGTTGTCTTTCGGCTTTTCCTGGTTAGGGGTCGCCACAGCGGAACTCCAGTCCACTAATGATTGGCAGTAGATTTTAACAAGCGTCGAGGTGCCAGCTCAACATTCAACCTTCAGCAAAGGCATGCCCATTTACACATGTCTTTCGAACACCCACCCAACCACAGGGAGGACATGCAGACTCCACACAGAAAGCACTCCCTGCACTCCAGCCGAGAATCGAATGGGAGAACCTCTTGCTGTGAGGCAACAATGCTACAGCTGCACCACTATGGAAGTTACCTACAGACAAGTAATTGGGTTTAGGACCCCACATCCTTCAGCCGAGTGATGCTAATGCATACCTATTATTCTATCAGCTTTCTAAGGTTGTAAGTAGAATATGTGCTTTCTGTCCCTATTTGTTCCCCCAACAGTTTATGTTCTGTCCAGTGGTTTTGCTCTTAGAGGCTGAGAAGTATGGGCGTAAGCTCTGCCCATTTTGGAATATTACTTACATCCCCGGAGCGGTCCTAATACAACTGCACTAGTCAACACCTGCATGCCTAGGCCCATAATTGCATACCCATAGTTCCCCCACCTGCCCCTCCTCTACAGCACTCATCCTTACTTTAGGTGTGGGTGGGGTCTAACCACACCACTACACACTACCCACTCTCCACGTGTCAGGACCCATGTCAAACATTGTGCTGACCAATGGGTTGTCAGGCTTGCACAACCTACTGGTCCATGTACGTCTACAGCCTGGTTTGATGAATCATTACAAGGACTGACTCCGATGATCAGTAATATTTGGGGTGTCCCATAAGGGACATTGATGTCTTTGTTTCAGGATTAGACCTGGCAGGTCTATCCCACTGGTAGTATCCTGACTGTGGTCTGGGAAGCAGTGGTGTGTTTACTTGTATCGTGTGTTTGTATGTTTCACCTGTCTAGGTGGGGTGGTTGATGCTACGTGTTACACGTTTGTTGATTGGACCCAGACCTCCCAACCGTTCCGAATTACTCGGGTTTTACCGAGTTTTGGGGTCCAAATGAAGGGGTGCCACGATTCGGTGGCACCCTTCATTCGATTTTCTTTACATTTTTAAAATTGTCGCGCTGTCGGAGCTGATGTCATCACGTGTGCAATGACGTCAGCTCCGCCAGGCTACCAGCCAGTCGGAATTGAGCTCAAGGAGCTCACATCATCATTTCCGCCTGGCTGAAACGACGGGAATTCGAGCTGTGATTAATGGCGGCGGCCAGGCAGCAAGTCAGTAACACTAGGAGGAATTTGGAAAGCTGAGCATCAGTTCGCCTGAAACAGCTGGAATTATGGCAGCGACACTAGGAGGAAGGATTTATTGCACGAATTAACAGAAGAGAAGGGCTTGTAGTTTGTCTGTCAAGCCGAACAAACTACTCAAGCAGGTAAGGACAGAAGAGTGAAAGTAAAAGCCTTGCAAGTAGCTTATCCCAATTCCCAATTAGGTTTTTTTTTTGTTTGGGGGGGTATGTTTAGTTTAACCTTTAACTTTTCAGTTTTATTAATACAGTACCTTATATATTTTAGGAATGCCAATGCATTATAGCAATTATGAATTGGATTTCATTTAGTAATACTGCTTAAACAGTCGCGAGACGCGAGTGTGTTACAGTTGGTGTGATTCTGCACTTTTCAGAAATATTCTTTTTTCGGCAATTTAGAGCAGATTAGCAATGAAGGAAGACCTCAATGGCAACTAATTTGTATGTCTCATAGCTGTGGTGGTGGTGGTGCTGTTTTCTGTGTGTGTGTGTGTGTGTGTGTGTGTGTGTGTGTGTGTGTGTGTGTGTGTGTGTGTATGAGAGCAATTGTAAAAGGAAAAGCTGTGTGTTTATGTTGCTGACTGTCTTCCTGCATGTGTATGAATGAAAGTGTGCATGAAAGCAAGTGTGCATGTGTGTGCGTGTGTATGCATGCTTGTGTGTGTGTAAAACTCCTCAGATGCATAACCTTGGAGAAAAAGAATAGGCTTTGTGTGTAGCACTGTTCAGAGTTTTTTTTGGTCCCAGAAAAACTTACCAGAAGAATTGCAGGCAATTGCAAATGAAAGACCTAACTCAGGCAGCCAAGGCATCTGAAGGTGAAGGAAAGCAGACATTTTTCACACAAGATGTTAACAGTATACTGCTTGAGTGAGTACCTATCTCTGTCAGCATTGCTTTAGAGAGCCTTTTCAACTTTTTCTTGAACGGTGTGTTTGTCTTTAGTGTATATAGATGGTTATTACTTTTTTTCCACTATGGAATACATTGTGGTGTGATGTTTTAGGGGAACTTCTTTACACATTTTTCTAGTCTAAGCAAGTGTGGATCTGCTTACACATGCCTGGTCATAAGACTGCATGTTATTCTTGCAACATATTAAAATGGTTGGAGCAGACAGTTTTTCTTCCCTCTGAGCAGTATTGTTAAGATGCATTTGAATTGATGCAGATGTCCATGCAGTATAGATATGTTAGTTGCAACATGTGCATATCTTTTCTCCAGACTGATTTGATGGAAGTGACTTGCAGAAAGGTTGATGGAAATGACTTGCAAATTCTTGTATTTGAAAGAGTGTTTTCATTGTTGTACAATTCACTTTGTTTTTTGCAGAATGCATAGAACTCCTAAATGTGTCTATCTTTTTAATGCAAAGCTGATCTATGAATGTAGACATATGGTTGTTCACTAAAATAAAAAGCAAGAGTGATTCTGTTCCTTTGAGCAACATTCTGGAGACTGTACTTTTGAGTGTTATTGGGAGGTTGTCATAATGGTTAAGGTGTTTACCTTACAAACACAAGGTACAGGGTTTGATTATCACATGGGGTAATTGGCTAAGCTTAAAATGGCCCAGAAAGGCAGTTAGCCTAGTGCTAATCTGTGATCCTGTGCTGTGTCTTGCCTCCACTGAGCCTTGTGGTATATGGAGTTGTATCCTGTATGTAAATTTGAGAGCATGTGCACAAAACTGGATAAATTATGATTCTAATGTAGTTCCTACTTTTGAATTAAGGCTCATTTTCAAGCGGAATGAGGATGCTTCCCCCAGTCTCAGGGAATTCTTATTCATTCAGACATGTTTCACTCACACCTACTTTCAGGCATGCACTCTGATTAAGTCCAGGTTTCCTACTTTTAAAAAAAAAAAAAAAAAGTTGTATTCTTCTCTGGCTTCAACGGCTATTGAAGAGTGCTGAGATATTTTTACACCTCAGAAGTGTTGAATGGCAGCTTTAATAAGTAGTTAAAATAACACAGTATTTTTAGGTGTGTTGTACTTTATAGTGATGGAATGTTTCGTGCTTAAGTGCTGTTTTACTTTCAAGTTAAATTTAATTTTAATGTGGCAGTCAGTCTAATTTCATTGTGAGACAGTATTTTGTTTAGCAGATGTCTATTACTGTTTCTGCATTGTGCTATAAAATGTAAATATAAACTCCAAATAATCATTGCAGAAGCAAAGCAGTATGCACATTAGGGTTTATGGTAACTGGGGTGAAATAGCCTGGTAATGGGACATTGGAATGGCTGCAGGGGGACTCTGGTGCCATATTTTGGTTGTCTATTCTTCAGTTTGCATTTAAAAGCTGGTATCCCACAATTCCATCAGAGTGGGCGGGGTTCTGTAATTATGTATGCAATTTTTATGCTAATCAGTGTACAGATTTGTACCTATTCTTCATGGGCCTTGTCCAGATTTTTAATGTTTCCAGGTTGAGAGGTATGATTGGACCCCTCACCCCCATTTGCACGGCCTGTGAACATATGTAATTCGTAACTACTGTATCATATCCTAGCTATTTACATGTGTATATTTACACACACACACACACACACACACACATATATATATATATATATATATAAAAATATATATATATATATATATATATATATGTATATACATATATATATATATATATATATATATATATATATATATATATATGTGTATATATATATATATATCTACATTAGTATATACAGATATCTCTGTATATGAATGCATACATGTATATATTTATATATTGCTGTCTATGTATATCTAACAACATATGGGTGTATGGGTGTCTGCATATGTATATATCTATATGTGGGTATGCATATGTATTCTGTCTCTGTATGTATACATTTGTACTATGGAGAGGGAGAGGTATATCTCCATGACGCTATGGGTAGATATGCATACACATTTCTCTACATATATACATCTACATCTGGTTACTCCGTTCTATACCATGTAGATTAGACTTTGCTGCAGTGGGACTCGTAGTGGGTGTGGCTGCATGTTGGGTGATGCCTCTGCCAAATGAAGACTTTTGCTCACATCCCTGGGGCTGTACGTATAGACCCACATCAGCCAGCACCTGCACACCTAAACCCATAACTAGCTACCCATAGTTCCCCCACCCGCACCTCCTCTACTCCACCCATCCTTACTCTGGGTGCAGGTCGGGTCTGAACACACCACTACACAATGCCCACTCTCCACTTCACGGGACCCATGTCGTACATTGTCTTGACCCATGGTATGTCCACCGATCGGTTGTCATACAGTGAAT
>NC_056741.1:545889593-545910041 GCF_019279795.1 Protopterus annectens | reverse complement strand
ATGCTGTTTTGTCAAACACCCACATGAAGTCCTGCTCACAGTGAAGGAAAATGGCCAACACCGACATGAAGTGCTTAGTTATAGGAGTGTGTTTCCATGCAATTGGCTATAGGAATGATACCACAGTTGTTCCACATTCAATCAGCTAGTGGGGGACGGCAATTCATGCACAGGCCATCAGCTGATCATGAGCATCATATACAAAACACAAGCTGCTGCCTAAGCAAAACAGGTGTACTTTTCCACATCCACCAGAGAGGGAGTGAGAGAGACAGAGAGACAAAGTAAGAAAGGAAGGAGTAGGAGAGTAAGAGCTAAGCATGTTTGTGTATGATGCATGGGTGGAAAATGGTATCTGGGCATTATGACAGTTGCCTATATTGTGCACTAATCCATACTATCACATGGTAATTGTACATGGCTGTACACATTTATGGCTGAGGATTGTCAACTAGAATCTCTACAATGTTTGGAAAATGTTGGCCTTGTAATGTTGACAGTGGGACATGTAGCTCCTCCTATAATTATGTGGCAAAACCCACACTGCAATGGACCCTGTTATTGCACAATCACCCCAACACAGGACACTGATAACACACACAAACACACACTTACCAGTATTGAGTTTCAAACCTCTACCTGACTATGTATTGCTATTACAGTGTTATGCAGTTATTGCACACGCCACGGAACTTACATGTTAGATAATTGTCCAAAGGTATCTTTGAAGGTGAGTGACATCAGCAATAGTGATAAAGGAGGGATAAGGGAAGTGTAGTACATGTGACTGTCCACTAGAGCAGGTGTCAAGGAAGACACAACCACACTGTCTCGGGGACTCACACACATTATCACAGCTGGTAAGGTCAGGATTATAACTTCTAACTAACTAGTTTGCTACACTACAGTATTACGCAGTTATCACATGTGCCACAGAGCTTATCAGGCCGACATATGGCCAAAGGGTTATTTCAAAGTGACTGACATCAGAAGGCATGCTACAGTAGGGCAATGGGAGGTGTAGTGAGTGTGAATGGCTTCAAAATCATTAATCTCCACACTCACACACACACACACACACACACACACACACACACACACACTTGCCACTACTGACATGCATGGGTTCATTGCTTCACAGGTGTGTAGTAGTTGACTGTGCCAGAAAGCTGTACAAGGCTAGGCAAAGGGAATACCTTGGCATCAGGCCACATGACAATGGTATTCAGTGTGACTTAGGGGTGTAGTCCCTGGATTGGCCCACACAGGTGGGTATTGTATTCACCATCCACTCATCTGGGTTACTATTGTGGGTGGCCAGTGCTGTGCTATGCTTGCCATGTATGTGATCTATATTCCATAACATGGACAGTGTCTGGGTTGTGCACATGTCCTACATGCATGTTCTGTGACATGTGGAAGTGTACCTGGGGTCTCTGGGGCATGTTGTGTAGACAGATTGTTATCATCGGATGTGGCATTCCTGACCTCATATGGTGAGACCTGGCTATGGAACTGAGGTCGTGCCTGCACCTACATTGACAGCATGATACAGGTATTCAGTGGAGTTAGTGGCATCTGTTCATACAAGAATTGTGTATAAGACATGGTATTCCCTTTGTGGGTTACATTTGCAGACTCTACAGTTGTTGCAGGCATCCATTGGGGAACATAGCAAAGGACCACTGTAAGCAATTATTTGCCTATTGTAGGGATGGAACAGGGTGCCATGTCCTTTTACTTGCTGGATAACACACAGTCAGGAGCTGTTACACATCACAGTACATTCTGATGTCAGTGGCAGTGTTGTGGTCAACAGACATGTAGTCCACTGCAATCACACAGTGGTTACTATCTGTGGGCAATATGCAGGGAACTACCAATGTAGTGGTTGTTGCCTAGTCAAGTGTGTTTGTGTATGAGACATGGGTGGAGAGTTTTCTCTGGGTAATACAAGGGTTGCCTGTATTGTTCACCGATCCATAATGTCACATGTAGGGCTATGGATTGTCTACACCAGCCTCTCTGCTGTTTGACATCTGTTGTCCTTGTAAGGTGGACATTGTGACATATAGTAGGTCCTCAACATAATAATTTAGCAAAACCCACCCCACAATGAATCCTGTCATTACACAATCACAGCAACCTCCACACAGGATACTGATGACAGTCACACACACACACATAAGTGCATAGATAGGTACTGTATGTAAGAGTTAGTGTAGTGTTAGGTGTAGGGTTTTTTTAAGTGTATGTATGTGTATTATTTATTTTGTTTAGGTGTATGTCTGTAGGGGATGTGTGCAGTAGTTACAGACCTTAGGGTTAGTGAGGAGTTAAGGAGAGTGCATAGATAGTTGTGTTTGTGGGGTTTAGTGTAGTGTTGGAGGTAGGGTTTTGGTGCTTTTATTTTGTTTAGGTGTATGTCTGTAGGGGATGTGTGCAGTAGTTACGGACCTCAGGGTTAGGGAGGAGTTAAGTAGAGTGCATAGATAGTTGTGTTTGTAGGGTTTAGTGTAGTGTTGGAGGTAGGGTTTTGGTGCTTTTATTTTGTTTAGGTGTATGTCTGTAGGGGATGTGTGCAGTAGTTACGGACCTTAGGGTTAGGGAGGAGTTAAGTAGAGTGCATAGATAGTTGTGTTTGTAGGGTTTAGTGTAGTGTTGGAGGTAGGGTTTTGGTGCTTTAGTTTAGGTTAGAAGTAGGGTTTGGTTAGTGTATGTATGTGGTTTATTTATTTTGTTTGGGTAGGTAGTATGTAGCGGGTGGTGGGCTTGGCTGACTATGACAGTTCGATATTTTTTTTTCGCGGTTTAGTGCGTTCAGGATTTTCGCAGTTCGTGGTATAGGGGTCGATGTTTTGGTATTTGTGCATAGGGTTTTTCGCTTTGCTAATATAGACCCCTTAGCAACCACTGTTCCATGGTCTTGTTGTGTTATGCATGCCATTGACTAATATGGCAAAATTATGATTTTGGGTTAAAAACTTATTTCCAGCTTTTTTTATTATTTTCGGGCCGATCACATTTGCAAACCGCTGTCCTGTGCTTGAACGGCCAAAATCGGCCAACAAATAAAGTCAATTTTTATAATTTTGAAATTAATTTTCAATGGCCATATATTTGGCCTTTGGCATGCTTAACCCTTCTAATACAGGCGTTTGTATGAGCTGTCATGTCTCCGTTTTGTAGTTTGCAGAAATGTATTCAGCTACTGGCTGAATACATTTCTGCAGTCTACACTATTCCTGCATGGATACCTGCCTACTTCCTGGATCACTAATTCACCTCATTTGCATGGTTTTCACCAGCAAATGAGGTAATTAGCATACAGGGGCTGTAGCCATGCAGGAATAGTGCAGGAGCACTCATGCACGTCCCGAGAGCTTATTCCTGGATCGCACAGCAGCCATATTGCCTGCAGCAGCTCTTGCACTATTCCTGCATGCCATGCAGAGTTTTCTGAATCCTGGGGACACACCATTTGACTGTGGAATACATAGGATGCAGTTTAAGCATGAGGAGACTCCAGTGATGTATAAAAACAATTTAAAAAATAGCAATTATATATGACCATCAACATGTACAAAAGTATTAGAAGTATAGTCAGGTCTGCTTGGAAATAAAAATATCAAAAAAAGTAAAACAATGACAATTATCTATGACCATCAACATGTACAAATGTATTAGAAGTATAGTCAGTTCTGCTTGGAAATAAAAATATCAAAAAAGTTAAAAGTCCCCCCTAAGAATGGGGAGAAAGCAGTTGTTGAAAGGTACAGATAGATATAATGTTGAGTGGTAAGAATGGGAAATATTTGTTGATCTAGGTCATACAGATCTGACAAAAACCTATACTTGTGTTTGCTTTAAATACCATGGCTAAGCTTAACTATAAATATCCCTCTACCATAATAAGTACCTCTCTCACAACATCTTTGCAGAAATCTTCATTCAAAACAGAATCAGAATGACATCTGACTTTTTCATTTACAGTTGTATATTCTGCAGTTCTGTTTTCTGATAAAACTCTAAAAAGCATGCTGTATATATTTGATCAACATGTCATAAGAATCTTTTTCAGTTCATCCATTCTTTGTCTGAATTTCCACAATACTTTATGCTTGTCAATCTTATATCCATGTCTTTACCTTTATATATACAGTAGACTCCCTCTTATCCAGCCTCTCTTTAACTGGCCATCAAATTTTTGCCATAGCCCTAGCAAAAGACGACAAAGAAGAACAACACTTCCACTTCCTCTGAGCTAAATAATGACAGACTTTGAGTTTTAGACCTTATATTCATTAGTAAAATGCATGCTAACACAAATCCTGTAATTCTAGCTGATTTATAACATATAAATGTTATTTTGTATGCTTTTCTGATTAACCAGCCATTCATTTATCCAGCCCAAGGTCCGGTCCCAGCGAGAATGGATAAGAGCGAGCCTACTGTAATGTTTATGCATATCCTTATGATAAATATTTTTTGCACAATAGCCATGGTCATGACTTTTAAAAGGGTCTTTAGCCAGCTCATCTACCCATTTCACAAATACAAATAAATAAAAAACAAAGAAACTAGTGGTCGTAAAACTTCATTGATAAGGTCAGTCACAATCAATTCCACAAATCATGAAACTCAGGTAGTGTTCCAAAGTAACAAGCCTTTATTCTTCACAGAAAAGTGAATCGCAGTAACAAAAAAAATCAGAAATATTTTAACAATGTTAAACATATCAGCTTTTATATGCTTAAAAGCAGATGTGGAAAATGTAAGTATTGTTGAAGTTTAGTCAAGCCTATACAAGGCAAAAGTATAAACAGGGCCATAAAAGTGCATTTTAGAACAAGTACCCACCCCCACACACTACTACTGATTAAATCAAACTAAAGCCTAGTTAATGAAAAATATTACCTATTTGCAGTCCACATTCCAAAATCAGGTATTAAGAAAAACATAAAATACACATAAAAAGACTTTTACCTAAAATTGCTTTCGGCTACCTAATGCAATAAAGCCTTCATCACGTTTGTGACAAGAACTAAAATAAAGAAAAAAACACATAACTATCTAATCATAAACATAATCTAACTAGAACACTATAAATATAAAAATACATCTCCCTAATAATATCATCTAGTAAATATCCATCTTGTTTGCAAAGCACTGACATTTTTTTCTGAGCTGTTAATTACTTAGTTTTTTATGTACACTAATACACATGGATGGATATTTGCTAGATGATATTATTAGGCAGAAGTATTTTATATTTATAGTGTTCTAGTTAGATTATGTTTATGGTTAGATAGCTATGTGTTTTTTCTTGATTTTAGTTCTTGTCACAGACCTGATGAAGCCTTTATTGCATTAGGTAGCAGAAAGCGATTTTAGTTAAAAGTCTTTTTTTATGTGTATTTTATGCTTTTCTTACTAACTGATTTTGGAATGTGGGTTGCAAATATATAGGTAGTGTTTTCCTTTACTAGGATTTAGTTTGATCTAATCAGTAGCAGTGTGTGGGGATGGGTTCTTGTTGTTCTAAAATGCACTTTTATGGCCCCATTTATACTGTTTACCTTAAATAGGCTGTTTAAAATTAAACAATACATACATTTTCCACACCTAATTTTAAGTAAATAAAAACTGATATGTTTAACATTGTTAAAATATTTATGATTTTTTGGTTACTGAGGATTGCTTGTCTTTGATGAATAAAAGGCTTGGAACACTACCTGGGTTTCATAATTTTTGGAATTTACTGTCACTGAGCTCATCAACGAAGTTTTAAGACCACTAGTTTCTTTGTTTTTTTTTATTTTTTTTCCTCAGCACTCATGGTGGTAAGGTTGGAACTAGACAAATTCCTGTGCTTGCTCATTTTTTTTTTTACAAATACAAATAAACAAACACATAAATAACCATGAAGAGAGTGATCAGTGTTTCTCTATTACTCATGATAAGGCTTATTCTTTAAGCCTTCACACATCGTTACTATGAATAGCAAGAAAACATGTCATAAGGGAAAACAGCTCAAACTGACAACACTCAAGATTTTGACAGATAATCACTCAAAACTGATGGGTGATTATGTCATGAATTCTACTGTTTTAAAAACAACAGCTCAACAACTGAGAGTTTTATCATATGTGCTATTCCAGAAACAAAAGTACTTAATAAGGGATTTGTTTCATTAGTGAGGGGTCTGCAAACTTTAAGAAACAAGGAATTCATCATTCAACTACTGCAGCATTTCATGCTTCGTCTAATGACCTTGGAGAGAACTATACAGGCTGTGAAGAAAGGGATGTATAAATGAAATATGAAACTGTAGAAATAAGACTGTTGCAGTGTTTCGTTTGCTATAGAAATACTTCAGATAGGGACAGGTTATGCATTTATCAAGAAGGCTAAGATCTGCACTGGAATTGATTTTTTCAGACTTGAAAGTAAAGCTTCACAGAAAAGAGTGAGCTCAGAAACGGACTTTCAATAAACATTCAATGTTGAGAAGTTTTTTTTTTCATTTGGTGATGATGTTTATATGAGAAAATGTAGTTATGATATTTTCATGTCTTACACATAATCATGATTTTTCAATGAGAAGGCATCTCAATCAAATTGGAACAAGATGTACAGACATCAAACCAGTCTGCGAAACTTGAACAGAGATAGAAGATGTCATGAAGAGCATAGAAATTACAGCATTTTTGCTACAAGGGACCTCTAATACATATGTGAAAGTTGCCATTAAGAAACCTATTCCTGCAGCTGTTGCTGACTGAAAACAATGATGAACCTTTAGCAGCTTTACTTACTAACACCCATCTAGATGTTCTCCTTATAAAAGCCACCAAAGTTGTCATAAGAGATCTGGGCACACAGGTTGAGAGCAACCTCTCCTTTGACAACCACATTGCCACTGTGGTCAGAAAATCCTTCTATGTGGCACATCGCATTACTAAGGGTTTTGCCTCCAGGGAGAAAGAAGTTATAGTCTCCCTCTACTCTTTCCTCATTAGACCTATTATAGAGTACAATGCCCCATTTGGCATGTACCTCCCTAGACACCTGCAACAACTGGAAAGGCCACAAAAATACCTCACTAAGAGAGTATTAGGACTTAAACACATGCCCTATGTGGACAGACTCAAAAAACTCAAGCTTTACTCTGTCTCATATCGCCTACTTAGAGGCAATCTCTGCTTGACTTACAAAGCCATGTCTGACCCAGCACTGTTAGATATACTACATCTAAAAAAATCCCAATCCCTCCATACAACATGCTCCAGAGATCTCACCCTCATCACCTCAATCAACAGAACATGCTGGAGGGACAGATTTGTAACCCAGAGAATGCCCATGCTCTGGAACAGACTTCCCATACACATCAAGCAGAGCACCTCATTAGCCCTCTTCAAGATAAATCTTGACAAGTGGATGGGAAATATTAAATTCAGCCAGGGGATCACTTCAGCAACCCTGCTTGATAGGGGCACTGGAAACTAACGTCAGATGGCACAATGCCAGGGAATGCTTTGGGGTTAGGCTTGTAAAGGCTCCAGGGTCATTGGCCTAGTACACACCTATGAACCTATGAGCCTGCTGGCTACAATAAAGTATACTGTTTATTAATGGAGAAGCCTTTTTTTCTGAAAAAAAAAACAATAATGCACTCTTGTTTCACTGAAGGTCCAATAGTTTACTTAGGATTTCTTATTAGAAAATGAAGCTTTGAAATAATAAAATAATGTCTGACTGGTTATAAATGCTTTATTTACAGCAATACAAAGTTCAACCATTTTAAAATGTATGCTCTTGAACTAAAGATTTGCATGTTTAAAAATACAGTTTTATACAATGAGTTATTTGAATGAATGGGTAGTATCTCATCTATTAATGGGTTAATCTAGCTGGAGTTAATAGTGAATCCTACTGGAGTTAGCTGAGCTAATCTAGTTAGTTTATATTGTCATAAGAACCAGTCCATCTGTTTTTAGTGGATATGGTTTTGGAAGCATTCTCCCATTTCAGTTTAGCTCAGTTATCTACAAGGTTATATCTAAAAGAAGTTTCTTGACCACTAACCTATAAACACTGTTTTTTACTTCTGATACTATTTCTGTCGGAGTTTGTTTTTTTCTAATTACTTGCCATTAAATCATTTTAAAATGTTTGGACTTTCTATCTTTATAACACAAGATAGGACTACATAAACATTACCCTGTGTTTCCTGTCTATACTTAATTATTTAGTCTCTCTAAACATTATTTTGACTTTCTGTGAAATTTCTAATTATTTTAGTGTACAGTGTTTTAATTAGTTTGTTTTCTTAAATATATAACTTTCTTATATGTAATAAACTCTTCCAATTAATTATTTATTTCCATCAAAAAATGCCTATATACTGTAATAGAGTGGACTTGACATGTAATCCCATCATTAATTATAGTTATACTTATCCAGCTACAAGACCAATACAATATTTAAAACTAGTTGCAGACTGCCAAGTCATTTAAGTTTGATCGGTCTTTCTCAGGCAGCCAGCTTCACATTTCATACAGAAACTATGACCAGAACTTCCAGACTTGAAAAAATGCAATTCAGAGGGAGGAAATCACATGCTTTGTCTGTTCTATGCCTAAAATAACATATACAATTTTACAGCTGACTGCTGGAAAGTACTTAAGAAGAGAACTATTCTTGGTGCCTTTTACATGTAATATAAAACTCAGTCCAAACATTGAAGCTAACATCTCATTTTAGGCACTTAGACCAAGTATGATATTGGCTTAGAGAACCCTATACCTGACCTAAAACAATTTTATACTCTTCAGCCTTACTGTATGTGATGTGGATATCCGACCACAGCCAATCAATATGTGTATATCCCACCACTGCCAACCAATATGTGGCACCCCACCACCTCTGGGTCAGTAATCAAGTAGCCTCAATCTTCACCACTGGCACTGGTGGGGGATATTCATGGGGAGGATAACAGGTAGACACACAGTATTAGCAGATGCAGCTCTCTGCATCAACTGCAATTTCCCTTAAGAGCACATAGAGACCACAGTCAGTCTGGGGCTGGTTTTCACTCTTTCTCCAGATCTCCAGTAAGACTCCCCACTGGCACAGCTATAGAGTTGAGATCTCAGTGGAGTGTCCAGGCCAAGGCCTCCAGCACCCTCTCTGTCCAACCAGTGCTTCATGTCAATGCCCATGTAGCTGACACACACACACACACACACACACACACACACACACACACACACACACACACACACACACACACACACACACACACACATACACACACACACACATGCACACACACCTGTGGAAGGCTGGCACAGATTTACTAGCTATGCCCCTTCTGCCCAGACTATAAGATAGTTATGACTGCCACCAAACACTCCTGCCAGCTATCTTAAGGTTCTTCCAAGGGTATCCAAAATACTGAGAAAAATTAATATTAATACAAATTGTAGTTTGACCAAGAGCAAGGCTATTAGAAGCTGCCGACACAGTGTCACCAAATAAATATGCAAGTACTCTCAAAACTTAAATACATTTACAAAGATCAGCAACAATGAAAAGTTTAAATATATTTAATAATAAATAATAAAAGAACAAGAAAATACTAAGTATATATTTATAGTGACATCATAGTTCAAATCACAGGAAATATTTAAAATAAAATTAAAGAACAGGCTCAGACAAATAAAGAAAAACAAATATCTAAACTAAGCTTCACTATATTCCTGGCTGTATCTAAGAGAGTTACTATTCCCTAATAACTTACTTAATAGAGCAAGGCAGATGGTGTGGTGAATGGCTCTTCTTGTTGTCTGGCTTAAGACACACTACAGAATGTTCTGTCTCACTAAGGGATTTTTCAAAAAATATCTAAACTATTACTTCTGAGATAGCTTGCAGAATGACATCACTTCTGGTCATCTGACTTCTAGTTTCCCTGCAAAACCCTCATTGTTGGAAGCTGGCAGGACTTGGCAGCTACCTGTAAAAATACACACACGAGGGCTTTTGCTCAGATCTTTGGCAGGTGCTGGAAGTCATAAAACAATTGCATACATCCATGCTTTCAGAGGAGTAGTAATTAGTTCACCCCAAAGACAATACAGAAATCTTCCTAGTGCAGACATTGTGTCTCTGGCTGCACTGAAACCTGTGAGATAGCATTTTTATGACCTAGCATATAAAGTGATTTAATTTCTGATTTTTTTTAAGTTTGCTGGACTGAGGTTAACTTCCTGTCTGACTTTTTCCTTGGTTAAAACTTATACAATTAAAGCGTTACAATAGTGCATGCACATTTCTGTTCTCTCCAGTAAGGCACACTGTGGATACATTTCAAACACAAGCACTGTACAAATACCTTTTCCAACACAAATGTCTGTGCAAATCAGTTTGATATACACATGACATATAGTTCTAATACATTTGTAATACCAGCATCTTGTATAAATCAGTTTGATATTAACAAATAACATATAATTATTTACAAATTCCAGCTAGCTTTGCTGGCAATACCACCTTTCATCTCACGGTATATGGAAGGTATCTCATTTTTATTTTATGTGTGATATATTTCTTTCAATTGTTTTTCACTTTTTAAAAATATATTGTACATAAACAACTGCCATAACACTCTATATGTAATCAGAGTAAAGCCTTAAATAACAGAACCAAGGTACTTTCATTTCTACTCCTCATAGTATGCAAAATATCCTTTATAATACCATAATGTCTTCTTGTGCTCATCAAATAGACTTCAGTGATAAGTTGACAACAATTATTATTCTCAAATCCTTAACAGAGTCTGAAACAGAGATTCTATCATTTTTCATAGCTCATGGATATATATTATTACCAGCTCCACAATGAAGGACCTTACATTTTTTTTTATTACACTTATTCTCTGTTAATATTTCACAAGGTGTGCAATGAACTTATCTAAGTCTGCAATTGTCTTTGGTCATTTTCATTCCTAGCAATTGTTCTCACCTTGGTGTCATCTACATATTTACTTATTCATGCATCTTTCCCATTTGGAAATGAGGTAATAAATAAATTAAAAAAGAATGCTCAAAGAAAAGACCTCTGCAAGACTTCAGCATTTATCAACCAGTATAGGGAAGTATAATTCTGAATCTTAATTCTTCTTATTGTCTTATTTCCTAGTCAGTCCTGCATCCATTTGATTATATGCCAGTGGAAGTTCTGTTCATACATGTCCTGAAGGATTTTATTGTATCGCACTGAGATAAAAGCTTTAGAAAGATCTAAATTGACTTAATTTACTGGCAGAGCCTGTTCTTAACATAAGACAGTATTCTCATCAAATTCCAGTAGGTTGCTTAAACATGATCTACCAGGGAAAAAACTATGTTGGTTAGTAAGTTGTTTATATGGAGCATTAAACAGAGAAATAACTACAATCTCAAAGCCTTACACAGTAAACTTGTAAGGCTTATAAGTCTGCAATTATTTGGGTCCCCAGCTCTACCACCCTTAGGAGTTGAGATCAATTGGCTTTCCGTCCATGCTTCTGGGACAAACCCCACACATAATGTTTCTTGGAACAGACTAGTAGTTCTTGTTAAAAAATATTTGTTTATTCTTGTCATGGATATTAGGATGTCCTCTACTTTAATGGTAGGACATAATTTGTTTATATTATTACTTATATCCAAGGAGGCAATAGAAACTCCATCTGTATGAGAAAAAGTTACTACTAAAGATCTCAGCAAGTTTACATGAGTCAGCAATAATTATGTTATCAATATGCAAGTATCCACTGTTTTATCTAACTTTTCCATAATATCTAACATGCTTATAAATATCTTTGTTATTAGCCTTTATGTGTTCAAGTATTAACTAAAAATGTACCTTTTACTTTCTTATTTAAGTATCTTGATGCTGTAGACATTTGTTTATATCTGAGATCATTTCTATTGCATGGAAATTTTCTATAACTTCTCCAATGGCATTTTTTTTCTTAACATATATTTTATAGAATTTACTTGACCACCAGAGGGAAACTTATTTACTTCAAAGTCTCAGTGCATTTCACTTGTTGATATGGGCACATATTTCTATCAATAAGGAAACTGATGAATTTAAAAAATCCATTTTAAATTGATACTCTAACCAAACATTAAATTTTGCCAGTCCTATCCTGTGTTGGTATATGATTGACTGTGTGACAGATTGGTAAGTGGATATCTATTTTGATTCATATTTTACTTTTACCTCTTTTTTACTGTTTGTAGGAAGAAATGGATAGTCTATAGACAGGAAGATTTATTTTGATTTGTATGTTGTTGCTTTACCTCTGATTTTAACTGTTTGTGGTGAGAAAATGATATATTTTAGAGAAGCAAACTCTAGCCATCCCAAGGGGCCTAGTCAGCTATAAATTCACACAGACTGTAGTGGTGACAATCTAGAGCTTATCTGAAACAATCCTGTGTTGGTTTGTGACTGACTGTGCCTGGTAAGAGAAGATTTATTTTCATTTCTACTTTATTTTCCCTCTGTTTCATGGCTCGTATGAAGAAAAGTATAGCTTATAGGCAAGAAGATTTACTTTGAGTTACATTTTGTTGTTTTACCTCTGACTTTCACTGTTTGTTGTTTAAAAGGGATATATTTTAGAGAAGAACTCTAGCCATCCCAAGGGGCATAGTCAGCTATAAATTCACACAGATTGTAGAGGTGACAGTCTAGAGCTTATCTGAAACAGTCCTGTGTTGGTTTGTGATTGAATGTGCAACAGCCTGATAATAGGAGATTTATTTTGATTTATATTTTATTTTCCCTCTATTTCATGGTTCATATGAAGAAAAAGATAGCTTGTAGACAGGAAGATTTATTTTGTGTTACATTTTGTTGTTTTACCTCTGACTTTCACTGTTTGTTGTTAGAAAGAGATAAATTTTAGACAGGCAAATTTTAGACATTCCAAGGGGCCTAGTCAGCAATAAAGTCACATAGACTGTAGAGAGGACAATCTAGAGCTAATCTGACACAATTCTGCGCTACCTTGTAATTTATTGATATGTACTTTATAACAAGGGGCAACTGTGCAATGTAAAAGAAATCAAACATTTGTGTGACTAGCACAACTGGTACAGTAGGTCAGAGTGACAACTTTAGTGTACTTAATTTAATATTTATATATAATTTGTGTGATTTTGTTATAGAAGATGACTTAAAATTTTGAAATTTCTTTGAATTCTGTGGTTACTCATTTTGATTATTCTTTGCTTTTAGAATTATTTATTCATTAGTAGCTGAAAATAAATTCATGATTTGCTAAAGCAGAAGTATTGTGCATAGTATAGTATACTAAATGCTACAAATATTTAAAGGTAACACCAGATAACACTGGTTACCTGTGTTCCTCATGTCAGAAAATGAATGATTTGCTTACCATTATTTGTAACAAATCTAGACTTACTGATGATTGCACTTGTGCAACTGGCACAATGCGACAAACTTTTCTTGCATATATTAATGACTGAGCTGATGAGGTAAACAATATTAGATAAAGTGCAAATAGAGCATATTTAGGAAAGGAAGTATCTATTGTCAGTAAAATCATTCAACCCCTCTTTAGACATGATACTACCAATAACAACTTCGGAATGCAGGATACGAATATTCATCAGTCTGATGATTCAAAGCATGTGGAAGAAAATACAAAACGAAAGGAAGAAGTTCGCAACAAATAATGATAAAGAAAAAGATTCAGATTAATGTCCATAATGCAAAGAGAATTTATACTAAAAATGGCACTTGTTTATTATGTAACACACAGATTAGAGGAAATGATAACATTGTTTAATCTGGAAAAATTTAGTCTACAGATAAAGGTATCATTTTCCAGCAGAGAAGGCAGAAAAAAGAGCCAAGGGCTAGGTGAAAAGGAAGAAATCAAAGATGAACTTGGAAGGATTGGAGAACATTACTGTAAGATAAATAAATAGGGTGAAAGACTGAAGTTGGCAACATAGATAAAGTTGTGGAAGTACAAAGGCAGCTGAATGAGAATTGAATGCTTGCAAATGTAATAAGCAGTGAAAACAATGGGATTAATACGATTAATGGTGGTGAAGATCATTCCTTTATAACTATTGATACAGCAGATATTACTGAATTAGAAGATGGAAATTCTTCAGATCTAATTAGAAATTATATACCTGTAATTGGAGATTCAATTATTAGACAAACTATTTTCATTTGTGGAAAAGATAATGAACATCGAATAGTGTTATGCTTGCCAAGAGCAAAGCTACAAGACATGATGCCTTTATGTAAGGAAGTATGTTGATGTTTTAATTCATCCTGGTTCACATTATCTCATCTGCAATGACTCTCCAACTGTTAGTAGGGAAATTACAGCCCTCTTAGGCAGCATAAATTGCAAAGGTGTTAGGCCATACTTTTCACAAATCACATATAGTAAGGAGAGTTAGGTCAGCATGAAAAAAAATGTTTTGATTAAATACCGACATGAAAAAATAGCCCATTTTAAAATATGGAAATGTGTAGAGCATCCAAGCCTAATCTTGGGCACACATGCTACGACAGGATGGCATACACTTTTTTCAACATAGGTAAGTACTAGGCTATCTGCCCGAGGGCATCTGTAAGCCTAGCCAGAAAATCTATGGATGGCATGTACTTGTCAAGACAAGGAGAGAGAAATTTTGCAGCAGATATATTGCAATATTTGACTAACACAAGACAACAATTTTGCCAGGTCATAAATTTAACAGTTCACAGATTGCAATATTTGATGTATCTCTGATGGTTGTAAATGCTAGCAGCATTACTAATAAAGTTTTTTTTTTATTGGAAAATTTGCTACACTACCCTAAGATACTGTTATTGTCTGTGAAACATGGTTAAAGAACAATGACTGAAAATCAGTTCTGTCAAGGCATTTATGTTTTTACTGTAAAAGACATTCTAACAAAAAAAATCAGGGGACAGTATTATGATGGAGATTAAAGATTGTTAGAGAATGGGCTTAGTGTACATCAGTATGCTAACTGGAGAACGAGCATTCTCCAGCAGGCTATTAATGTACAAATAATGCCCGCTGAAAAACGAGTCCGCCACTTCACGGCAGTATATCAAGCCGCTGTGGAGCGTGGACTGAGAAAACTGAATGGCCACCATTATTTTACGCTTGGTAAGCAGTGCTTTTGCTGTTTAGTGAATGTAAAATAAAGTAAAAGTAAAAAAAAAATGTGTGTATGTGTTTCTGTGTGAAAGTGTATGCATGTATGAGTGTGAGAGAGAGATCGGTTGAGCTACTATTTTACGCTCGCTAAGCACACTTCTGCTGTTTAGCGAGTGTACACTAAAAGCATGCACGTGTGTGAGTGCATGTGTGTGTGTGTGTGTGTGTGTGTGTGTGTGTGTGTGTGTGTGTGTGTGTGTGTGTGTGTGTGTGTGTGAGAGACAGAGAGAAAGTGAAGAGGGAGAGTGACCGAGTCATCCCTGACAGCATCACATAACATCTTTGCGTACTTCTCCACCATATCTCACGGCACAAAAAATCTGGACGGAGCTACAGATAAATGGGGAAATAAAGGGCTGAAAAAAGGGATGGGTTTTAATTAATGCTCTTATAAACTTAGAAAGTTGCTAGAATAACAGGGTTTTCTTCAGCATGCATTTTGTTCTGAAGCAGAGAGATGTGTGTGTGTGTGTGTGTGTGTGTGTGTGTGTGTGTGTGTGTGTGTGTGTGTGTGTGTGAGAGTACATAAGATGACTGCTGGCAGAAGCAGCAGTAAAGAAATTTACAACCTCTGCAACTTTTAGCTGAAGAAATCTGGATAAATCCTAAAATAAAGGGGGAACAAAGGCTCTAAAATAAAAACTTAATTATTGCTCTTATAAAATTACAAAGCTGCTAAAGTAAAGGATTTAAGTTAGCATGAATTTCTTTAAGGAAAAAAGCCTGAACCTTAAATGTATGTCATTATTTAGTAATTTCAATCTCCAGTGCCTACCAACCAAATGATTTAGGAGTAAGGAACAAAAAAATAAAGTAAATAACCTGGTTATTTTTTTAAATGTTATATTTTGGATGTAAAAATGTTTCCTCCAAGAACATTAACATATCCTACAGCAATTTTGTAACATTAGGTGGAGGAACTATGTTACATCCAAAATGTACTAAAAAATACATAGTAATAATAATAAAAAAAAAAATATATATATATATATATATGTGTGTGTGTGTGTGTGTGTGTGTGTGTATGTGTGTGTGTGTTAATGTATAATTAATGCCCTTCCAGGGGTGTAGCGAAAAGCAGGCGTTAATTACACATTAACAGGCATTATTGCTTGCTTATGAGACCTGTGTTTACTACATGTTTAATGATAACACCAATAATGTAGATTGTGTAACTCTGACAATAAAGACAGCAATGGAACATACAACAATTGTTTGAATGTATAGGCCATTAAACTTAAGTGCTAACGACCTACAGGAATTCATACATTACTTGCGTAAATTTCAAGAGGAAAAAAATAATAGTAGCTGGAGACTTAAATGTACCAAAATTAGACTGGAATAGTACTGATTCAATATTATTAGTAAGGCAATTATTTATAATGTATGTTTAGGAACAAGAATTGCTTCAGATTGTAAAAAAGCCTACCAGGGAACAGAACATACTGGACATTGTGTTCCTAAGGAAAAGATTCTTACTTCATGTCACATTTTCCACCACCGATGTGCAGTGATTATGTGGTTATAAAACTTAAACTGCTGCTAGATAATTCTGCCAAACTGAAATGTAAACCAGTGCATTGAAGATTAATAACAGACTGTATGGAAGGAATAGAAATATGGCAAGTTCTGAAAAAGAAATTGTTTGAATGCAAAAAATCAAAAAAATGTTTAACAGCAGGATCTTGGCACACAAGGTCAGTAGGATATACATCCATAAGAACAATATTCTTTGATTAAGGTGAGGAAAAATATATAAGAAATGGTTGAGAGGTTGAACTATAACTTTGAAACTGAAATAAACAAGCTGGGCAGACAAAGTAAACAGAATTTTTAACAAGATAAAGAAAAATTTAAAGAAAATTTATATAAAAATATTGAGCATAATAGGAAACTGTTTTCATAGATACATAAAATATGATAGGAGTAAAGACATGCAAACTGATAAAATGTGTGTAGATTCTAAAATTTATTCAAAACCACAGCAGATTATAAATATATTGATAAAATCTTAAGCAAAGCAGTTTGGCTCCGCAAAAGTGGTGACAAATTGTCTGGCAACATCCAGATAATTTCAGGTACTGAAATTAAATTAGATTATTTCAAGAAAAGATCTACTCAAATTGGACCCAAACAAAGCACAGGGGAGAGATGGAATTAATAATAATGCCCTGAGAACACTTTGCTATAAACTTACAGTACCATTATATTTGTTTATTCAGTAGGTGATTTAAATATGGGGAGATTTCTCAAGATTTTAGACATGTACTTGTTAAACCTATTTTTAAGAGAAAGGAAACTAGGACAAACCCAGACTTTCATAACAATACAATAACATGTATAAATAAAAAAATTGTGCTGTGATGTAATTTATATAGACTTAACTTCAGCATTTGATAGAGTCATACACAAATCACTGATCAATAAATTAGAACAACTAGGAACTAGAACATGGCAAGTTTCTTATAGCAATTAGACAGGTGGAATTCTAAATTATAGTCAGGGTGTCCACCAGGACTCTGTCGTAGCCCCATAGCTGTTTAGATTGTCCCCGGGATTTGTGAAACTCGGTGCAAGGACGGCATTAGCCTTGCACCGACCGTGCAGTGTAGAGATGGCACAGCAGCACCACATGCATATTAATGAAGGTGTGCTGCCGCAACAGCCACGTGCATAGGAAACTTGCGCGAGTGCAGGGGGCTTGTCTAAGCACTGCATGGAGGCGTGAACATGTCGGCTGCATACGCGCAACCTAAAATGCTGACTAGTACAGCCTGCCTCTAATAGTAATCACTCCTGTCAGTGTCCGTGGATACTGAAATGTATGCAAAGCATACAAGACAGTTTTGTGAACACCAAAATAAAAACTAAGCACAAAGGCACGTAGCTGAATATTGAGCCCCAGTCCCTCAAACAAATGACATTTAAAACCCAGTGCCCGTATTCCATTGTAGTGTCGATAGTTATACCAAGTGGAAGCAAAATGCATTGTGTTAGCGCCCCGCCAATTGCTAAGCCTAGCCCAATGGTTAGGGTTACCACCTGTCCCACATTGTGAGGGACAGTCCCCCTCTGGGAAGTTGTGTCCATACCAAAACCATTATAAATGTCAAATGTCCTGCGATTGTAGGACATAATTATGTCCCATATTTATGTAATAGTCCCATACAATACTTATTTCCATATGTAAAATATCTAAATGTTACAAGAAACAGAATAAGCAAGTAAATGAAACAGAATAAGCAACTAAACTGCTACAACAATAAGCTTACATTTAGACATAAAACTAAAGTACTATCCTTTGTATTGACCGTGGGTATGTGTTGGTCTGTAAAATCTGATGTGTGCCCTTAAAATGTCCCATCTTGGTCATATGAAAAGGTGGCAACCCTACCAATAGTCAGAGCATTCGCCCAATATCTGCCCATTCACGGTCCAAGTCGTCCTTGTCAGGACGGCCCAAAAATGAACGGGTATTACCTGGGTCTACCTACCATGTCATGAAAAATAAGTATTTGTGTATACTTATGTGCGTGAAGTACAGCATGTGGAAGATCAAAAATGCTGGGGTAGTCCTCACAACCATATTGGTACCAGAGATATGTAGTGTACGCAATGTGTTCTGTTGACTGTGCCATGGGCCATCAACCAGAGAAGTTATGGATGGTGTGTGTGGAATATGGGGTGGGGGGTGATGGGTAATGTAATAATTCGCCAAGGGGAGACTGGTTGGATGCACAATAGGTGAACTGGAGGTGTACGAGGGAGCAGTGGGTGAATCAGAAAGAAAACCAAAGAATAAATATTCACATCTGCAATAAAACCTGACAGGCCATATCGTAGAACACAATCCCACAAACATATGAACATTAAAATGTGCACTACACATGTACAGAAACGTTACTGGTACATACCCACATAATGGTCTGGCCTGAACTGAGCCATCCAACCCCAACACACCTGGATACATAATTGAATACCCATCATCCCTTCCACAGCACACCACCCCCTCTTCCTGAACGTCCACCAAAACCTCCCATACTTGGGCTGCTAGCTTGGCACAGCCATATCTGCACATAGTGACCCTACTCATATCTAGTAGGCAGTCTCACCCTAGGCAGTCTCAGGATTGCAAACTATGTATCCCTTGCATGTATAACCCTACCTCATTTTTGTAAAGCCAAAAGAATCAAGGTCATCGGTCCCCACAATTTTTCAATATCCCTCATTGGATAAGTATCTGTTCTAAACATTAGACTTGGTGTCACGACACAATGTAGACATCTGGACACAAGTTGTATGAGCAGTAGTTGCCCACAAGACTGCTCAGCCTTCAGCCAGTCCTGCAGAACCTACGACCCGGGATTAAACACATGACCGTGATGCATGTCTCCTCACGTGCATTATCGGGAATATATACCTTACACATTCGCATAGTGGCAGTCAAATATAGGGTGATTAAGACGCTTTAAAGCAGACGTAAGTAGGGTTACCACCTGTCCCACATTGCGAGGGACACTCCCTTTTTGGGCAGTTGTGTCCTGACCAAAAATAATACAATGGCAAATGTTCTGGGATTGTAGGAAATAATTATGTCCCATATTTCATGTAACAGTTGCATAAAACAGTTATTTCTTTATGTAAAATACTTAAATGTTACAAGAAACAGAATAAGCAACTAAACTGCTACAAGAATAAGCTTTCATTTAGGAAAATAAGTAAAGTTCTAACCTTTGTACTGACTGTGGGTATGTGTCGGCCTGTAAAATCTGATTTGTGTCCCGATAATGCCCCACTTTGGCCATTTGAAAAGGTGGCAACCCTAGACATAAGCGGGTATGCAAGCGTGTATGCATGACGGTAAGTTGCGGTGATTCAACGGTATGGGAAATGTAAACAAGCATGTAGGTGTATATGCATGTGTATGTACAGACCGATATAGATATATATATATATATATATATATATGGTTCTACCTGACTTCGTCGACAGCGCAGAAGACCGACATCGGAATCCGGAGCTCCAGAAGATCGAAATCGAAGAAGACCGACGCGAATCGCGAGTGGCAGAACATCGACAATGCAGAAGACCGACACGACGGATGACAACACCAACGCCGAGGATGCCGACATGGGGAAAGGCTGTGTGAGTATGCGGTAGTGACGGACGTT